>NC_133360.1:7997443-8062443 GCF_030506205.2 Paramisgurnus dabryanus | reverse complement strand
ATATGATCACGAGTACAGTGGGGTCATTTAGGGTGTTAGTTTAGTGTCATGTCACATGGTGAGTGTGAAAGGCCCCATGCATTCAGCTTTAACCACATGAATACTATGGACGTGACAGCTGTGTTTTCTCTGTGTTTGTAACTTGCCTGCTTTGGTCTCGTGTAAAAGCTGCGAGCAGACTCTCACTCCACCGGGTCTCAATAGGTTGCAAATTTGGGGTGCCAAATATAGCAGGACAGCTTGTTAAATGTGAAGCCAGATTGTGAACATATTTCACACGGTGCTGGAAGATCACATGAGAGAGAGAGAGATAAATATTAAATTATTTTAATGCATTATAATGTATTCTTCACAATATAAGCATCTGATTTTATATAATTACACATCTAATAAACATATAGGTAAACAAAATATTTGTTTTTAATCTATAAGACGTTAAGGTAAGGTTTATATAACTTCACACCCCACATGAATCAATACTGTAGTAGCCTAGTATTTACTACTTAGTAATTAATACACTACTATGTACTATTGTATTCTGTAAAATTACCAATAGTTAATTAATTAACTGTAGTAAATAACGTTACTGTAGTAGGCTATACTGTAAACATGGTAAGGTTGAAAAACACTACAGTAAACACCACCGTGTATTTTCATGTGGGACGTACGTACGTCACTCACTCTATATTACAGTACTATTTCATATCTATTTTGATAAAACGCAATTATATTCATAAAACCAGACTGAATTTAACCACAAAAACATAAAAAAATCATAATAAATCTGTCTCTCACTTTCCTATCATTGACGCAAATGCACTCGCCTCACCTCTAGCGCAACTGTCGTCAACTGTCATGTGACGTCCAGCAGAGGGCGTCATTCCTCAAGGGCGGTGCTTCAACGCTCCCTCTCCTCCTGTGATTGGCCAGCAACAGGCCCGATGTAAGGAGGCGGGTTCTATTGTTATCATATCGTCCTCTGATTGGCTAGACGGATCCGGAGTGACTGGACCGCAGTGGCGGAGGCGCAGCGGAGAATCACAGCAGCCACTGCGCTCATGGCATCGAGGAGAATGGAGACCAAACCAGTGATAACCTGCCTCAAAACTCTCCTTATCGTCTATTCTTTCGTCTTCTGGGTAGGTAACTGTCGTTTTGTGAGCTTTTAATGATTTTGTGGAATATTATTGGTTGATATTTTGTTATTTAAAGGCGTTTGTTGCATTATTGCGCCGCTGGAAAACAAGTGCACCTCAGTAATGGGAGGGCTGGAACCATCCAAAGCCATTATATATATCATATAAACCATATCGTATCTGTGCACGATTGGTTTTAATCTTAAACATATGATGCATTTTAGAGGTAATTATAAATAAATAATTTTTTAACCATTTCTAAGCCAAATGATACGTGCATCACATCAGATGTAGGATGTTTTTTATTTAATTTAAACGTTAATCTTAATAAATAAACATTGACAGCACATTATTGAATAATAATTTAATATTAATATTTAAAAGCGACCAAATACACGTCATTTTAATTAAGAATTGAATATTAAAGGACGAATTGATATGCTGGGTATTCACGAATTATTATAATTTTAATATTAACCCATGTACAGCATTTTAACTCTGTTTTAAAATTAAGGTCCAAATGTGAATAGATAGATTTGTAGGGTTAAGCTTACATTGACCTTCATGTTATATGAATGGGAAGCATTACACAATAATCTTCATCTTCAAAAATGAAGATGATGGCTAACTGCTGGAAAGTCATAGCCGGGAAGAACAACATTGGAATCAGACTTGGAACCACCCCGGTACAGACTACCTGACAGTGAAATAGTCTTTGTTATCAGATGGGCATCAATGTGATATGAGATCAAGTTAGTCGTAACCAATGGCTGTTTGTTTTCCATCACTCTTGCTCTAATCCCTCACCCGGCACAGCGATCCGATCCGGTCTCTGACCCAAATCCCGATTTTCATAGTGTCACTGTGACCGTCAGGCCAGACAAATACATACAATGATGCTTGAAGCATGACATTTTCCTACATTAGAGCATTGTAAGACCATAATCTGAGGAGAAACTATGTGTTGCCTACCAAAACATGGCCGTGAAGGACATGAGTGCAGTCGGTTCAACATGTCCCAATCATCTGGATGTATGGAAACTAAGGCATGGCATACGTTTGCGAAACACCTCAGGGATGCTTATCGCAAGGTTGCTGGTTAGCATAAGGCTTAACATGACTTTTCCACGACTTTACGCTTAACCTCAGGTTGTCTTGTGGGAATCTCACCCATATTGAGTTTTATGACAACATAGTGTGAAAGAAAACTAAACTGGCCAAGGTTGTGTGTAGCGATAAAGATAAAAAAAATCAGTTGAGAAGAGCTTTGAAACTCACATTAGCTATGTTTGCATGTTCACAAATAATCTGTTTACAAATATTCTGTTTGTAATCGGAATGATGGCTTAATCGGATTGAAAAGGGTAAACAATACAATTGAAGTCGATCGAATGCAAATTTCGATTGTATTGAAAGGGGTGGTGTAGTCCCATCTGCGATCCGATTATCAGGAGAAAAGTATGCATGTAAACGCGTGAATCGTAGTATTTTCCTCAATCGGATGCAAAAATACCTTGTGCATATGCGCTGAAGAATTATGTTAAGTTCACGTCTTATTTTTACCCCTTATTTACGTTTCACAGAAACATGCAATGGCAACACGCATGGAGTTATGAGCTGTACATTCTGCAGTAGGGATCGACCGATATGAATTTTTCAGTGCCGATGCTGATTTTTGTTTCATCAGCCTTAGCTGATGACCGATACAGGCTGCCGATTTCTTTAGCCGATATTTGGAGCCGATACTGCTTTTGCTCACTCAGTTTACATCATAAAAATTATGTAAAAAAATATGTCACGTTGTTAAAAAGAGATGTTATTAGTTTGGACAGTTCTTACATTTATTTAAGTCTAGGACTAGTCTAATCCCTGTCCTGGAAACCGCCCCATAGAGATAAGAAATAAAACCCGCTTTGTTCAGCTATGATCAGCTGTTAGGCCGAGCTTTCGATGTTGTCATGGAAAGGTTGGTTGTTTTTAGTCACATGACCTGCAATCGCTTGCGGCTTCCAGCACTCTGTCTGTAAATAATGCCGTAAAAGAACAATCGGCGAACACGGCAGACATATCGGCAGATACACATAAAACTCGCAAATATCGGCCAGCCGATATATCGGTCTTTTATTATTCTGCAGCGTCCACTTTCATAACATTAGGCTATAGCAAGAAAATAGCATTGTGCCTTTCAAAAATTGTGTTTTCATTGCCTATATCTAAAAACTTTGTTCTTAAGAACAGCTTTCTCCAACTCAGCTTTGACTTTGTAAATTTATTTAGAGATACAGCGCGAACTCGACGAGAGATGCTGTGCGCAGCGTGGCGTTGCCAAGTTGATTTTTCGAGTTCAGATTTGGGCTACTATTTAAACTGTTTCAACTTGTTTTTTGTGGGTTTAAGGGTTATTTTCATTTGGGCTGCGAATAGTCATTGGGATGCTTTTGGGCTAGTTTTGAGAGTCCGTTAGGATGGTTTTGATTAGTGACAGACCGATATATCAGCCGTCCGATATATCGGGCCGATTTTTGCAAGTTTTATGTGTATCAGCATCGGCCGATATGTGGCTGCTGTGTTCACCGTTTTTTTCCGGCATTATTTACAAACAGAGTGCTGGAAGCCGCAAGTGATTGCAGGTCATGTGGCTAAAAACAACCAACCTTTCAATGACAACATCGAAAGTTCTGCCTAACAGCTGATCATAGCTGCACAAAGCGGGTTTTTATTTCTCATCTCTTTATATATTTGTAGTAGTAAAGTGCTGGAAATCCTTTGCTGATAGTTCCTCGTCATTGTGGAGAGTGCAGTTCATGGTTCCATAGCACCCTCACCTGTTTTTACTATTTGTTAAATATAGTTTTTTTTTTGTTCAATAAATGTTACTTTTTTAAATTGAGACTTTTGGCATCATCGCCATTTTTATGATGTAAATTGAGTGAGCAAAAGCAGTATCGGCTACAAATATCGGCTCAAGAAAATCGGCAGCCTGTATCGGTCATCGGCTAAGGCTGATAAAACAAAAATCGGTGTCGATCCCTTGTTTAGATATGCAAATCTGGCAATGCTGGCTGTGCGGTTGCGCAGACGTTTGGTTCGGATTTTATAAAATGTACATGTAAATGAACATTTTAATCAGATTGCAATGTAAACTATATTGTTGTAACCTTTAATCGGATTAAATTCAGTCGGATTGACAAAATTTTGTGCATGGGAACATAGAGTCTCTAAAGAGAGATAGAGAGAGAGATCACATGTGGATGTTGTCAGGTAGAGAAGATGAGTAGAGACTGTGTCATATTTCCAGATGTTCCCGATAAGTTAAGCTCATTCTGCACGTCTCTATCTATCTTGTCTTTCTTCCCTCACCAAACATTCAGCAGTGTCAGGGACAGACCGTCAAAGCTGAGAAAATCCAGATCTGAGCCAATGCAACAGATGACATTGAGTCCTACTGCTGTTAACCAACAGAATTGTGTGTTACACACCCGAACGGTTTTTATTATTCCAAACACATATATGCATAGGACCGATCATAACCAGATGCTATTTGCACAGATAATCCTAACAAAGCATGACATTGCAAGTTGTCAGCGTTTAGTCATTTTGTTATTCGTAGCTAAGAGCAAAACACAAAAAACTCAGCCAATCAGAATACCCATTTTTTTGTTGTTGTTGGAGATCCATCGGCATACGGTTACTAATGGTTTGCAAATAAGAAGAATTTAGTCATGTAAATAGTAACCTATTAGCGCCATTATTGGTGTTTTAATTGTATTTGAATGCTTTTATTATCTAGAGACACAGGAAAAGTCCCTTATGAGAGATCTGAATACATAGAGCTTAAATTAGAGTCAGGACAGCAGTACTATCGCATTTCAGCTTAGTCAACGTTTTGACATGGTCGTAACACAACACCTCATGCCACCTTCCCATGTGTATGTTTGCCTGGGAAAGACACGTGACAATGTTTTTCCTGATATGAACGTACTCCTAAAGTGCTTTGTAATACGTTTTTATGAATATTCATTTATGATAAGCAGGATGCATTAGCGTCAAGTTTGGTAAAATCGAAGGGTTTGATTGAAGCGTGCAAATAGTTGAGTATTGGGTCAAATCGAGCCAGGCTTTTACCGAGCGATCGATTTGATTGAATGATATTTATTGACGTTCTGGAGCATTGCGAAAGACATGTTGTTTTAGTATATGTGAAGGGTGACTTTGCAGTGTGTGTGTGTGTGTAACTGATACACATCCAGACAGCATGGGACTACCGCAACCATGCCAGAGTTCCCGTCATCTATATATAATTCGCTCAAAGAGTCAATACAGCAACGAAAATCTTATTTGCACCCACTCTGAACTCTCCCCTGAGACTTGAGGTTACCAGGGACAAATCAGAAAAGACAGGCGAGCTGTTTTTCTGGTTTGTTACTGTCATGAAATAAAGACTGAAGTGCGGTTACGTAGAAACAGACTTGACGGAAGATAGTACTTTTGCATGCCTGAAAATCATTTATATTTGTCTTTAACTACACCCGAGTTAAAAAGGGACAAACCCAGCTGTTGGGTTCACCCAGTAAATGTTTATATTTGACCCAACATTGGGTTAAAACAACCCAGGTTAAATTACGTCTCGACAGATTGGGTTTGTCCATTTTTGACAAAGTAACACGTAAAGCAACCAATCACATTTCGTTTTGTGCCGTCTCATGTTTAGGGGCGAGGAAATGTCTCCTATGAACGTCTCTGACAGGTTAAAATATCGCTTTAACTCTTTCCCCGCCATTGACGAGTTATCTCGTAAATTAAAGGGATAGTTCACCCAAAAATGAAAATAATGGCATTAATGACTCACCCTCATGTCGTTCCAAACTCGTAAGACCTCCATACATCTTCGGAACAGAGTTTAAGATTTTATCTTGTTGACCCTTCATTGAAAATTTAGGTACGGTATACTATCCATGTCCAGAAAGGTAATAAAAACATCATCAAAGTAGTCCATGTGACATCAGTGGGTCAGTTAGAATGTGTTTAAGTATCGAAAATAAATTTTGGTCGAAAAATAACAAAAATTATGACTTTATTCAGCGTTGTCTTCCGCTTTTGTTGTAAAGCGCATGCGCGAGACTAAAGTCACGTGATTGCAGATGACGTACGACGCGTCTGACGTGTTATCTGGTGCGCCCCAGCTGTTTTTTTTGTGCGCCCGGGCTTCGTTTACAATCTGAAGGAGATGCACGCTGTAAGTTTGAAAAAAAACCCGTTGCAAACATGTCTGAGGATAACACGTCATCCGCATCACTGCAGTTTCACGCATGCGCTTCACAACAGACGCGGAAGAGAAGACAATGCTGAATAAAGTCGTAATTGTTTTTATTTTTGGACCAAAATGTATTTTCAAGGCTTCAACACATTCTGGCAGGCAACTTTTAAAAAATGGCTAATGGGGAATGAGTTGAGATTTCACTAATTGCGTCACACAAAACTCTTTTTCCAGGGGCCGTTGAAAAACGCGACACACACATCTCATGGAAATCCCGTATAATTCAACCAATCAGAGGACGACTTTCAAAGTTTTCAGAAAAGTTTCAATATGTATCAGACAGTCAGATTATTTTTGACCCAATGCTGAGTGTCGCTGAATAAAAAAACTGTCGTTCTTGAAGGACGAGAATTTGGCTCATTTGCAACGTTTAGATATGCGAAGCGTGGCAGCCAAGCCATAGATGTCACTATCGGCACAGCCGAATGAATTATGAAAATTGAGATATTGTCACCTTTAGTTTGGGGTGTTTATATTGCCGGAGAGGAAGACGTAATGGTTATAGCGCAGTGTTCTAATTGGTACCAGTTCAATATCTTGTTGCTGTTTTCATGAGTTATTTTGCTCCAAGTCAACGTTATGAGCGCTGGCAGTCCTGTTCATTACAAAAGACAATTACCGCTCCGGTTTTATTGGTGCCCTTTGGTGATATTATGGAAATGAGAGGGTAAAGTACTGCAGTGCTGTTGATATATTTCGTCCTTTTGTGTGTCGGGCCATCGACACTTGGCTACGTTTCGTTTGTTTCTTATTACGCACGTTGAGATTCAGAGTTTTTGTTTCTGTTCTGAAATCATTTTGACGTTCATGATGGATGTTTGCGAAACTCTAATGAAAAATTATTCATTTGTGTTTAACCTTAAGAAAGAAAGTCATATATCTGAGATTGGTTGCCTTTTTGGGTGAGGGAATTTTAATGTTTGTGTCAACTATTCCTTTTATAGACTTTAAGAGATCTCTTGCTATTATTCTAACGTGAATCCTATTAAACGAACCCGGCTCTTAGGTGTTCAGCCGTAATACCTGAATGACAGGTGAGAAAGATTATTTATGTGCTTGATTCACTTCATAATGTTATAATATACTTTATAATGTTCATAAAGTCTTCCATTCAACAGATTTGTTGGTATATACTATATGTAATTTGCATGTGCATCTTATTGACATAAAATTTTGGTCTGCTCATTTTAGACTCGACTTTGGTGAGCACCCAAAACAGAACCACCTGCATTAATACCTCAAAGGAGGTTTAGGGGGTTTATCTCCCAGGAAACAGGATCCCTACCTCCTATTATCTGCATCAAACACTCACCGCGGTTTAATAAACAGGAATGGGACAAAAGTCAAAGGAGTGTCTGATCAATGCAGTTATCAGTGCAGAATCGTTCAATCTTAATTCAGACCCGCTTGTGTTGACACCCGAATCAAATCTATCGAAAATAATTGAAGTGAAAATAAAATTTGTTACTGTGGCCAAATATTGATTGCATTGTTTAGTATTTCAAGAATTGTGTACATGTTTATGTGCTAGGTGGGATTATGCTGTACATTGTACATTAATTTACAGTAACTTACTGTAATGTCTCATTTCTGTATGCGTCTGAGGTTTGGCATCGTGCTGTGTGTTCGGATCAAAGCTTTTTAGTTAATCCTTGTCAGGATGTCCAAATGATTATGTGTTTATATAGATGGGATCGTATAACCCAGTATTTACTGTTAAACGTACTAGGACGCCAAATGCATGTTGGTGTTTTGTTCGGGTTGGTCTGGTTAATAACAGTAGTTAGACAATGCTGGTTGAAGCTAAAGTATAATTACAACATTACGTGGCCTTTGTTTTTTTCTGATGATCATTTAAAAGGGTTTTCTGAGGAGATGCTTTTGCAATAAGTGTATACAGCGCAATATTCAATTATAGTACCGCAAATGAATATAAAATGTTTTTTTTGTGTTCCTGTATCTCAAAGGTTTGATTCCCAGGAAACATACATACTAACTTTCATGCAAAGTTGTGGTTAGAAAAGTCAAACAAATGCATAATGTTACAGTAAATTAACCATATTACTAAGGAACTGTGACTGGTAATTAGTTTGCATTCCTGGGATATTCCTTATTAGTTTGTGGCTGTGGAATTCCTGTCATGAGGTACGGTATGGAATCCACGAGTTACGCTCTGTTAGCGTGTCTCTGAGTTTATGCTCTGACTATTTTAACACGGACTTGGTAATGAAAGAGATGCTATTATTAGTCTCTGACTTCAGCCGTGGTGCTAGATGCTTGTGTTCACTTTGTTCTAACATTGAGATTACCGGCATTACGCTTGGGAGGAAAGGCACGCTAAGTGTTTGTTACGTGTTAGCAGCACATAGCGTCGTGTCTGCAGTTGGTACGTGCAAACAGAAGGCAAGAGGCCTGATGATTGCTGTTAAAAAAACTTGTTGATGCATTTGTTTTGCTCATCTTCTCTAACCCATTCAATTTATTCCCCGTTTAGCTCCATTGAGTGGTTTCGAGGGCATTGCTATGTATTTGATGAGTGATTTTGATATTCTGGTCTCTAGATATGAGTCAGGTCCTATGGAGTCAGATTTGCGCCAATAGAACTGAATGCTTTCAAGAAGCTAACAAAATATAAAACTAGGGGTGGGCGATATGACCAAAATCTTAACGATATGTATCACAGAAGACTTTTTTTTACCGGTATTAGACATTTGTAACAGTTAATCATGTCTACCGGTTCATCGCCCATCACTATATACATCAAGAAAGAAGAAAAACTTTTTGAAAATAATTAGGGCGATAATAATCACGATTAATCGTTTGCAGAATAAAAGGTTTTGTTTACATCATATATGTGTGTGTACTGTGTATAATAATTATGTATAAATAAATATACACACATGCATGTATAATTTTAAGAAAAAAATATTTATAGATTAAATATTTATATATAATATAAATTATATATAAATATAAAATTTATATACACATGTAAATACGCCTTAAATACCTACATGCAAGTGTATTTATTAATGCATAATTATTATACACAGTACACACGCATATATGATGTAAACAAAAACTTTTATTCTGCAAACGATTAATCGCGATTAATCGTTATGCAGCCCTACAAATAATAAACTAACGGGGCGGTCACACTACAGTTTTTGTTCCATTGACTTCCATTCATACACATGTGAATGCGTCAGACAAAAAAGCAAGCTTGTGCAAAGATATTTGTTGAACTGGTGAACTGCGAATTTCTATCATGAATATTTGAAAATATCAAAGTCTAGTGTGACACCACCATCACTTGAAAAAAAGTGTAGTTTTTGATACGCATTAGCTATGATTTGGACTAAGGTAATCTACTTGTTGTTTATTTTGCTTGTTATCAAAAACAAACTTCTCTTATGCAGGGTTCACATCAAGATGCGGTAGAGGCGGCAAGCGCAAGTGATTTACATGTTAAGTCAATGCTAAGATGCGATTAGGCATCCTGCGGCGCGGATGGCGCGTTCCGCGGGAAACACGCGAGTTGAAAAATCTGAACTTCGCCGGATTTCTGCATCACGTTAACCATCAGGACCTTGCTGTGGTAGTGACGTGATTACAGGAAGCTAGCGGAGTCGCAGAAGCCCCTTCTGATGATGCAAATTTCCATGTGAATGTCTCAAATGACTAGAATTTCATGCGCGGCTTTTACGCGCAAATGAAGCGAGTAAACTCAAATGTTCAAGCGTCCAACTACTCGCGAATAGCGCATTTTTTGCCACCTCTACTGAGGCTGGTGTGAAGGCACCATAAGGGGCGATTAACATTTTGCGTTTTTGCTCAAGTTCGTTATTTCAAATGTAGGCGCGCTCATAATAGAGGCGGCTGCAGTGCGATGCACCAGTTTTTTCCATGCACATCCGCACCGCATCGAGTTAAAAACATTTCAACTTTCTAGAATGGTGCAAGTGCACCGCAGGTCATGTGACAAGAACCAACAGACGGTGTCGTTTTCCGCACGGATTTAGACGCGAAATGTGAACCGCCCCTAAAAGATCTTTGTTGTCCATGATTCTTTGCTGAGTTTTCCGGATGTTACGTTTGTTCCACGAAAGCTGTTTGTTTATGTTGTTACTGCTGAATTCGATTTGACATATCATCCCCATGCGACAAGTTACATGCCAAAATTGAATGCATAGGGTGGGTTTGTTTGTATTAATGAGATGGAGTGTTCTCATTTCCTACACTGTTAAACGCAGATGCATTCTGTGAAACTTGACAGTGTTGTTTTTTGATAGCGTCTATTTATCATTTCTGTACTGTATACTCATCTATCTATCCATCCACCCACTCGAGAAAGAGTTTGTCCATTCCTCCCAACTGCTAGAGACACAGTCAATTTAGTCTCAGGCAGATTAAATCCGGAGGTGTCGTCCATTTTCCTGTCAGTTGTCTCACTGAATAATAAGACAGACCTTTCAAATGCGTTAACTCCTGCGAGACGGTGTTATTTAGACATTGAATATCGTTCGGCGCTCCCTCCCTGCTGCTTTTCGCTGAACTTTAATCTAACGTTTCTCGGAAACGGTGCGAGAGAGAGGATCGGGCTGGGCGCCCAGAGCCTCTGACAGCTGGAGATGACCATTAAACGTGCGGTTGGCCGTCTAACCCATCCTCTTAGGACAGACAGCACTTAACGTTGATCACGATGATGAACGGAGGTGAAATGGACGAGAGAGAAAGAGCAGTGAAGTGGAAGACTAGGAAAAGACCAGCTCCCACACATTTTAAAACTGATTCAATCTTTTTTGCTTAAAAATTCACATACTGATATGACAGAAAGAGTGTGTTTGAGTATATCAGACACGTTTGTTACATAACCTGTTGTTTGGGAATCGTGTGTGTGTGTATTTGTTTCACCTACTTAATTGCTTGCGGACAGCAGGATTGAAAAAGTCAGCATTGTATACCAGCTGGATGTCCGGCACTCATAAACAACAGGAAGAGAAACTTGAAACTACTTGGAAAAAAATCTATTCATATACCGCAAATTTTTTTTGTTAATCTGTAGTTTTGCATAAACAGAAGTGTTAAAAATGAAAGTACTGACTTGTTTATAGTTTATTTTAGGCTAAATGTAAGCTTAAATGACAGGCTTCACACAATGTTTTCGGAGGTGATTTGTGGATTGAGATTACAGCTGGTTCTGGGGATTACTGTTGCCATGGATACAGATTCCCTCCTATTGTTCGACAAGGACCAGGCATATTGACTGCACTCAAACAGCCACGAGATAAACATAGTTAGTTTTGCGCTAATTAGTGGCAATATTTGTTTCTGGCTTTTACAGTTTTGAATGAACCAGAAGCCTTATTCATGGAAGAGGTTTTCATTTTTTTTTACATTGATGTCATTGAATCACTCGTGCTGGCCTGGACAGTATGTTTTTAATAATCATATCGGATATACGCAAGCAGTTGGAAAGATAAACTTATAAAACTTAAAAAAGTTATTTCTAATTCAAAGGACAACATTTTTTAGTTGTTTACTGTCAGCTTCATAAACTTCATGAGTTTGGTTCTAAAATGCAATAAATCCATTTTAACTAATTTGGGTAAAAATTTGTTTTCTATACCAAGAAAGTGACAAGATGAAAACCACTATTTTCTTTCACATAGCATCTTCAGGTTATTATAACATTAAAAATTTAAATCCATAATTTGATTTTCAAAAAATTAAAAAGAATAAAATTGTTTTACAAAGAAAAATTTTTTTCCGCAAAATAAGCAAAATCCATGACAAGCTTTTTTTCAAAATTCTATAAATCTATCGAATCAATATGTAAATGTGCATTCATTGATTTAGTGACTAGTGATATACACTGATTAAAAAAATAAACATTAAACTTGGGGTCCATGATCTCTAAAAGCCAATGTTGACATTTGAAATCACCTAATCAAACACGTCTCTACCCCAATAGAATCTGGACCTTCTTTTGATAGACCCGCCCCACACATAAGCAACCCTGGCAACAATGTCAGATAAATTACGCACCCCCCTTTAATGGCATTAATCCAAACACTCACTTTGTCATATTAAGAACACTGTCATTGCTGCTGTCATCCTTGCAACGGTGTCCCTGAACTTTTTTGACAGCGATCAGCTGTAAAATGTTTTGGTCCTGCTCGATTTTCGTTGACTTCGAGTAAAATAATGGAAAGTTTTTCATAAGATCCCCTGGGGTCAATGTGTTAGCATGACAGAAGCTTGATGCTGTCGGGAGAACAAGCAACAGCCGGCATTTTTCCTTCGCAAGAGTGCCTCTCACGTAAATTATTCGATTTTGATGGCTTACGTTTCTTCTCCACCACAGAAAACCACCACAGGTTTACAAATGCCATCAAAATTACTTTTTTGTTTTTGTTTGTTTGTTGATCACAAAGTACAAAGTAGATGAAGAAAACTAGAATCGCGGTTTGGAAAAAAGGAAGAAACGATGACAGAATTACACGGCGGATATCGGCTTTTGCGTAAAATGCAGAATTGACTTGTTAATATTGACCTGATACAATACTGACTTTGGCGGTTACTAATTAAGAAAAAAAATTTAATTTATTAATTTACCAATCATTAACTATTCATACTTTGTTATTTGTATCTTTTGTGCAGATGCACCGTATGTTCGGCAACTGAAACTATTTGTCCAAAAGTAGCAAAAAATTTACGTGAATAAAAATGAAATTTTTTTAACAATGGAACAAAAAAGTAACGTTTCTGATGACACAATATCAAAATAACAACCAGCATACAGTTAGAGGCGTAAACGCTATATATAGCATCAAACATGTCAGTAATGTGAAAGCATTTTAAAGTTGCCGAACATTCGGTGTAGCCCTATTTTTTGGTGTTCGTGATTTTCAAGATTTGGAAACATCAGTCATTCAAGTTTTGTATTCCTGTAGCTCAGCTGGTGGAGCATTGTGTTGTAAAGCATACGGTAGGTTAGAGCTGCACATTTATGACAAAAAAAATCGTAATTGACGATTATTCACCTGTTAATATTGTAATTGCGATTTTATTTAAAAAAAATGTATAAGTTTTGAAATGTTTTGAACTTTCTGTGCAGTGGCTACATGGTAATTTCTAAACATCCAGAACTAAATAATATAATGTAAATAAAAAATAATTATGTAAGTTATGTTGTTAGTAAAATATCTAAAACGAATAGCTAAAGGACACATCAAACTTATCAATTGTAAAATCTCTGATTCACCACAGTATTTGGTGCCCCAAACATACTGCCGAAACACACAGAACTGAGCACAAATGGACAGCTATAATTGAGGCTTTTGGCGATTATGTAATTGTTTTACTTGTAATTGTAGTTTTTCGATGAATTGTGCCGCCCTACAGAAGGTTGTGGGTTCGATTCCTAAGGAACGCACATACGTATACCCTGAAAGCAAGTCACTTTGGATAAAAGATCGGACTCCCAAATGCATAAAAATGTCAAAATTTTGGGGTTAGTAAGTTTAGGGATTTGTCTTTTGGACACTGGTTCTACTTTATTGCTGGCAGGAAATGCAGAACAGAGCCCCCGATTGTTTGCGACTGACACACAGGCTTGTTCAGTAGCCTTGAATTCGGCTCATAGGGAACAACACTTGCCTTGGCAAGACTTGGCATTTGAAATGCAAAGAGAAGGATGTCTTTTCTCTTGTGTCCACTCGCTTTCTCGTTTCATCAATTCTCCCCTTTCTTCTTCCTCTTCTTGGGCTCGTCTGTCCGCGGTGATGCTCGGAGCTGCCGTTAGTCGTCCTCATGGTAAGCTCTGTAAAATGAAGAAGGGCTATCTGTCTTTATTTCTCTCGATTCAAGGTTTCACGTGTTTTGGTGGATGCAACATGACAAACTTAATCGGATGCAAAGCTGAACAATTAAAAAAACATTTGAGGGGGTCACGCATCGTGAACTTATTCTTCTTTCCAAAAACATTTATCCCTCTGGCATGGACTAAAAGGAACAAATTAGATTTCATGTATATCAAATGCTTTTCTTCATTCATGTATTTTGTGTGACGGGTATAGCCGTAGCCATGATAATGTCTTCGCTGTATGCTTCATTTGTTCAGAATGAGTTTTAAACAGCCTCGCGTCATCTAATTTAAATCAATATCTGACATTATAATGATCACCACACAGTTATCATTCAGTCTTAGTGCACTATGGTGCTCAATGATCTGTGTGACAGACAGCGCGGAGATAAATTTAAAGGGAATAAATCTCTGCTGATTTAAGCGAGGCATTGCTCCTTGTTTCGGAAAAACTTGACATGCAAATCCATTTATCCCACGTTACAACGCTCACTATACATCCGAGGGACAAAATTTAGATGTCACCATGGCAGTGTTGCCATGGCGCCCGCCTCTTCTGCCGTCATGAGTGTTTTCCACGACACACAAGTGGTTTAATAGATTTTTCTGTTCGATGTTGTCTGTAACTCAACATACGTAGCTGACATCAATGATGAATGCTTCAATTTGTGACTCATTTGTGGAAATTAATGTTTCACATTTGGTAAACAGACAAATGCAGATGTTATGAGGAGAGATAATAGAAATGTTCAGAAATTTGATTACAGTTTTGGCTATTTGTGAGCAAAACTAAAGACAAGGGAGACGGGTACTGCTGCCCCATTGACAGATTTTTTGACCATTTTCTCTGACGGTGTAAACAAGATATCTTGTGTCCGTTCCTTGTTTTTATCTTCCATTCAAACATGAAGCGAATCTTTCAAAATTCACAAAAAAGCAAATGTGAATTAGGTGCGTTTCAATCAAGTTGAAGAATGATGGTGGGATTGATAACCAAGTAGCCAACAGTAAATTAAAGAAAGCACGCTTAGAAAAAGGAGACAGGACTGCATTTAGTTACGATTGGACAAGTTATACATTTACTAGCAATGCGGCTTGTAATCGGCAAACTGAACTGAATGAGAAAAAAGAAATGCAGACTTTTTTCTTGCATGGACATTGTAACGAAAGACAACATCAGCTGATACAGCTAGACGATCAGTCACATGGGTTTAATGTTCGCTACGTCAAAATGTATTCGGCTAATGCATTACTGTCTCCCATTATTCGCATTTACTCTTTATTCCATAAATCAAAAACCACCACAAGCGAGAGTAAAAAAGTTTTTTGCGCATTTTTTTATTCTAAGTTTTGCATTTCTGTCACTCGTTTCTTAAGTGAAACTTCAAAATGCGCATAAAATCAGGGTGATGGAAACCCATCATGACTTTACATTTTACAACACAGAGATTGTGTTATTCCAAGAATAGTTTATACAAGTGATAAACAGATATATCGGCACAAATAATAGCCGATATTTGGTCATTTTGATTAGAGCTGCCTAATGATTAGTCGTGACTAATCGTTTGCAGAATAAAAGTTTTTGTTTACATATTAAATGTGTGTGTAATGTGTATAATAATTATGTATATATAAATGCACACACATGCATGAAAATATTTGCATGTGTAAAAACATTTGTATATTTACATATAATTTATATCATATATAAATATAAATATTTATTATATCAATAAATGTTTCCTTAAAATTATACATACATGTGTTTGTATTTATATATTAATAATTTTGTTGATATACTGTGTATAATAATTATGTAAACAAAAACTTTTATTCAGCAAACGAATAGTCAGGACTAATCATTAGGCAGCCCTTAGGCTTTTTTGGTTAACTTCAACTTTGATTCATTTTTGGTTGATTATACGTGTAAAAGTCCAAAAGACCAAATTTAAACTATAAGAGCATGTGTGGTTTTTAAGTCAAGGAGTTTTGGGTTGTGTGCTATGTATTTATTAAACAGACCCTTGGCTTAAACAGAGAAAGTATGACAGCCATACTGATGAATAATGTATGCATATCTGCTCAATAAAACATTTGCTTTTCCGGACCGTTCTTCGGTCCAGTTGTGCATTATGATGGACAGTATGTCCAGAAGATCTCTATGTATGCCATAATGCAAAAAATAATTATGTCTCTAAAAATGGTTTCTACGTCTTTATCTTCTCTCAACATATTGCTCTTAGGATTTCAAATTTTTTCAGACAATTTTTTTCACTCATGAAAGTTAGAGCTGTTTCTCTCTTACCGTGGGTTCACACCAGCCGCGTTTGAGGCGTCAAATTCGCGTCTACCGCGTCTAGTTTGCCGCTTGAACATTTTGAGTTTACTCGCTTCATTCGCTCGTGAAATTCTAGTCATCAAGACATTCACGCGAAAATTCGCGTCATGGGAGGGGCTTTTGCGACTCCGCTCGCTTCCTGTTATCACGTCACTACTAGAGCAAGCTCCTGATTGCTTAACGCGGCACGTTTTCCCACCAAAGTTTACATTTTTGAACTCGATCATTTGCCGCGGCAACGCTCAATTCGCGTCATTAGACACGCAAATGAGGCGCAATTGCATCTACCGCGCCGCACTAAACGCCACATTCGCGCCGCGAGACCTCCAGATGCGCGTTAACGCGTGTTTACATTGACTTAACATTGAAATCCCTTGCGCTTGACGCCTCTACCGTGGCTGGTCTAAACACAACATTAAAGGGATGGTTCAATCAACAATTAAAATTACTTCATGATTTAATCAACCTCAAGCCATCCAGGTGTGTATGATTATCTTTTTTCAGACAAAGACAATTGGAGTTATATTAGAAAATGTCATGGCTGTTCCAAGGTTTATAATGGTAGTAAATGGTGCTCTTGATTTGGAAGCCCAAATAAGTCCAATCATCCTTTACAGAAGTAATCCACACGGCTCCAGCGAGTTATTAAAGGCCTTCTGAGGGTGATTTTGTGAGAAAATATTAATATTTAAAACTTTACAAACTAAAATAATGCACATTCACGAAAGAGTGCATTTTCAGCGTATGACGTATAACTTCTCCATCTCACCGGTTTCTTGATCAGTGTACTCCAGTTCAAACAGATAGGGCAGGCAAAAAATCTATAACTTCTCGTCTAATCTCCAAATCCTTAGATATTTTCTTTTTAAATCCTTGTTATAGATTACTAGTTCCTAACTAGCATTTTAATTGTGCTCTTTGTGCCTCCGCGTTTTGTCAATACGCCCCCAAGTCTCGTACGCTACATCATACACTGGAAACGCAATATCCGGTGAAAGCGCGTCTGTTGTTATTGGTTATTTTAGGCCTTTATTAACCCCCTGAAGCCGTGGTGATTACTTCTGTGAATGATAGATGGACTTTGCCGGGATTCCAAATCAGAAGCACCATTTACTACCATTATAAGGCTTGGAACAGCCAGGACATTTTCTAATATAACTCTGTAAGAGATGATAATCATATACATCGAGGATGCTTGAGGGTGAGTAAATAATTTTTTGGGTTAAATGTAAGCTGTAGAGAGACATTGTGTGCTTAAAACTATGTTAGGCATGGCGCGCATAACAACACGGAGGTTTCATGGAGCCCAGGCTGGTCTCTGTCTATTTAATATAAGCAGGAGACTTTTTAATATGCGCCACCCCAACTTACTCGTTTTTGCCAAATTCCCTTCTATATACTCTTCATTGAGAACACAATCCCAGAATGCTTTGCAGCAAGGTCACTAACACCAGTCATCCGAAATGGGAGATCATAATATGTGTTTTTCAAAATGTAGTTAAAAATAGACTGTTTTGTCATCAGTTTAACAACACTGATGTCAAGCTCGATTTCGAGTTGGGTCTCTCGAGTCTCCAGCTCTCCACAAATTCATTAGCACATCCGTGAGAAAGGTGACGCTTTCAAAGGTGAGAAAGTGACTGTGCATCATGGGATGTTTAGCGGTGAAGATGAGTGGGCCACATCGATCCTGTTGTATTTTTACATTTTTCTGTGGGTAGCATTGTGTGCACATGCACGATTTCTCATGTTGGGGATGCATAGATGTTAGTCTAAGTAACTAGATTGTTTTTGATATAATGTGGTAGACAAATAGATACACAAATGTCCCAGTGTTGCTCATATGTGCTGATCTGGGTTCAGTCTATCGTTTTCAGTCTGTAATCACTAAACCAGATGGCCAAAACCGTAGCCAAAGCCACATTGCACCCACAGGGCCTCCTGTGTCCTCCAAACCGCTGATAGAAGATTGATCTCGGATTGATTTAACCCAGTTTCTGAAGATAATGACTTTTTGATTGTTGGTTTATGTTTATTCATTTTATGAATAAACAGTGTGAGGGCTTTATTTTGATGGTAAATGGTATACTGACTGCATTGGATTTTAATACCATGGTCGCTTCATATATATTTATATGTGGTATTAACATGTTTAATTCGATCTTGATCTTAGTGTGAGACACTGCTTATTTCTTTTTGTTTTGATTAAACCTATTATCTGTTGTGTGAATTTTGCTGTACGGTCTAATGCTTTTGTGTTGTCAGCTCAATTGGTTGTATATGTTTTATGTTTTAGTATACTTATTTTTGATATAATGTTTTGCTGTTTAACAGTGAAAATTTCATAGAAGGTTCTAGTGGTGAACATTGTAAATACAGCAGTGTCCTCTGCTGGTCAACATACAGAACTGATGGTTTGTCTATACCAGAGGTGCCCAAACTAGGGTACAACAACCTTTAATTTTACCCTTCATGCCATGTGAGATAAGGAAACATTTGTGTTTTATTTGTACATTACAAAATGTAAATTGAAATTAAATGCAAGGAATTAAAGTGAATAAAATGCATACTTGAAGGTTTACAGCATGCATCTGAAACTCGATGAACTCGGAGACTATATGCTAATAATGGAGAGGTCGAGGCAGTGGCACACAGACAAAAGGAAATGTAAAAATGAGTGGCAAAATAATTTTTTACGTTTGAAAATAAAACTGCATTAGTTACGCATAAACAGAGTAACGTTTACTTATTTATTTTTTAAATATTACTTTCGGCCCACGGCCCTCAGTCAGGTTTGATTTTTGGCCCTGTGGGGGATTGCAGGACAGATGAACCCAAATGCAGACAATGTCGGGGAAAAACAGAAAACACTTTATTTTTACAAACAAAAACCCACGAGGGGGTAAACAACATGAAACATGAACTAGACAAATAACACTAGACTTTACACTGACATTAAATAGAAGAAACCAAACAAGATAACGAGCGGGAACAGGTGATGGGAGAAAACCAATGATTACTAATAAGCAGGAGAACGAGGGGGCGGGGTCACAGGACAAGACACCGGAGGCACATGCCAAACACAAAAACAAGGCATGAACCTCCACACAAGGCCAGGGACTGCCAGAACTCTGCCACCATGACAAAATACAAATATAACAAGACTTCAAGGCAGAGTCCTGACAGGCCCTTGGTAGGAAACAGTTTGGGCACCCTTGGTCTACACTGACGGTTTGAAAATAATACAATAAATGATCATAATAAAATAAAATAATATGTCTAGTGAGGTTTATAAGTATAAATTTATCTAGGGTAAAATCAGGAATAAGACAACATGACTACCAGTCAAAGTTAAGATCACCTGCTCATTTTTAATACTTTTTTAACTTATTTTTTTAAAATAATAGTAAATGTATCAAAGGGAATAATGTAGCATCCAAAATAAATCAAAGCTTTTGTTTGACCTTGAGATGAATTTAGAAGAATATTGAAGGAGTTCACATCTTGTCTTGCCTGCTTTTTATATTGTATCTACTGTAGTCTAAGCCATCTTTTTCGAAAAAAATAAATAAATAAAGTTTTGGGTAACACTTTACAATAAGGTTGTATTATTTATCATTATTAAATGCATTAACTAACATAAACAAACAATAAAAAATAAAGTTATCAGCATTTATTCATTCTTGTTAATGGTAGTTAATATCAATGCAGTTATTCATGTTAGTTCATGGTGCATTCATTAATGTTACAATTTGGTTTTATTTTATAAATGTATTATTAAATATTGAAATGAACATGAACTCAGATTAATAAATGCTGTAGAAGTATTACTCGTTGAGTTCATGTTAGCTAATACGTTAACTAATTGTCAACATAAACAACCTTATTGTAAAGTGGTACCAACGAAAGAAATGAATATGTTTTATCTTCAAAAATATGTTTTTGCATTTAAACTACACCTTCAGATCGAAAGGTTTTTAAGATCACAAGAAACATATTGGGCCCTATCTTGCACCCAGCGCAATTGACTTTGTCAGTGACGCATGTATCATTCGTATTTTGCACCGGCGCAGAGCGGGTTTTTCCCTCCACAGACCCACGTCGGCAAACTAGGGAATGAACTTGCGCTCCCTGGGCGGTTCAGCGCAAAAAAGGAGGCGTGTTCTGGCGCAAACCATCCCTGATGCTATTTTCCAGTTTCAAAAAACAATTGCGCCACTGACCAAAAAAAACTACTCTAAAGTCAGTGGCGCGATGCACGTTGTTCATTATGCTATTTTAAGGGCGCATGCTTGACCATAATTTACTGTATAGCGTGCACAAATCGCACGCACTTTGCTAATCTAATCTACACAGATGCAACAGTTATTTTTGCAAATCACAAATTGTTTCAATAAAAATATTAACACACGAGATAAGGGGAATCATAGTGGTGAGCATTGTGGTGATAGTTTTTATTTATTGTGTGGCTGCGTTAAAAAATTCTCATGCAAATAACGATTAAAATATTTTCATAAGTTTGTTGTGTGGCTGTATTACGTTTTTTTTTTATGTAAATAATAATTAAAATGTTTTCATAAGTAAGGGATAATGTAGAGGCAGCCGGTAGTTATTGGGAAATAAGCCCCGACAGTGTGATCAGGACCCGACGCGAAGCGGAGGGTCTTGTATCACACTGAAGGGGCTTATTTCCCAATAACTACCGGCTGCCTCTACATTATCCCGCTTATTACACGGCTACTTGCCACATAAGAAAAAAAACTGGACATGAATATGAATTTGAAACATTTTATTAGCATATTTTTTTTAATTCACATGTTTATCCTTCCGCGAAACGATATAGTACCACCACCTGACTAACATTCAAAGGAATTACATAAAAAGACAGAAAATACAGAAGGACTATTTATAAACATCAACATATGAATATATATATATTTGAGTATGTTATTTATTTACAAGTATTAAATTGCACATTTCCATTAATTGTGAACTGTGACATTGTAAATGTGGTCCCAGCTGGGATGTTGAAGTTGATGTTTTTGGTAGAGTCAGCGGAAGTTTCCTCTATGGACGTTGTGTTGATTGCACCTAAAATCACACTTATCATTAAAATATGTTGGTGATTGCATTTTATGATAAAGGTATATATTTAATACGAACACTTACTGCTTGCCAAGCTGTTGTCAGGATTTGATGAGAGTATACTGCTCCATTTCTGTCTGTCAGCGGTGGTCGGAGTCCAGTAAGTCTTTAGACTGCTTTCACATCTATGTCCGGTCACAGTCATAATCTCTCTTGTTTCCAATCCGGCACGCGAGAGAAGTTGCACAGCCGTGCTTCTTAAACTGTGGTTTGTGTATCTTCGTGAGAGGCCAGCTGCTTCGCTGATTGTGGGCATCATCTTGGCAAGGTAGTTATGTCCCATCGGCTCTTTAGAGTACCAGACTGTTCTTTTGTTCAGTGTTTCCTGGTTTTGTCGTAGTGGATGAAGATAAAATGCGTCTGCTTCTGACGGACAGAGTGCCAGGTATTTTTTGAAAGTAGCAACAGGACACTTGGGGTTGTTGGGTTCAGCGAAGATGCAGCCTCTGTAATTTTCTTTACATGGATCTTTCGGGTCTTTGTGGTTTTTAGTCTCTGCATTGTGGGACAGAGTAATGTATTCGGTGCCATTGTCGTCACATTTCATGGTAAAAGAATCCCTTCTTAAATCTCGGTTCCCTTCTCTGCCTCGTCTTGCTAGATGTAGCTGTACATCAAACCACACTTTCCGAACTAGACCAGTTGCTGTGTCTGGCGACAGCACATCAGAGTTTCGTATTAGATGCATGTCTGCTGGCGAGATCGGTGGATGATGGTGACTAGTGTCTTTACCAGCTTTACGAATAGCTTTAATTGTAGATTTAAAAACTGCATTGCTGGAGTTGAAGGTTGGACTTTTCAGGATATCAAACTTTTTAAAATATCTGGCAATGCCAGTCCTGATGGCCATATAGCTGGCTATTGAATAAGTCTGACCGTTCGCACTTTGCACAGATGCATAAAATGATCTTAACACCTTGTTTAGATCCTCTGCTTCATACTTGTCTGACTCGGTCTCCATTTTTTTCTCTTTTAGCCAGTCTTCGAGAAGTTTTATTGCCCATTCTGTATTTTTTTTTGTGTTTGCTTCATAGCTGTCATGCTCTATTTGGTCAAGTTCCGTCTCAGAAAGCTCTCTGTGTCTTGTCGTTGTTTGTTCTTCGTAGTTACATTTTCGTTTTTTCTTCTTAATAGGGGAGCCATCTGAATCGTCATCTATCCACTGTTCAAACGTTTTGTTTTTACCGTACATGTTAAAATTAATGTCGAAATTTTCCATTGTGGTTGTCAATGTCCAGTGTTTGTCAGAAGATGGCGCCAGACGGTAATCTTTGTTGGCGCGGAGGGATTTTACGCGTGCAAGGAGTGCCGGCTATGCGTTATTATTTTGGAGCGGTTATTATTTGAAAAGAACGAACCTGCAAATGTCTCAACTGACCAATCAGAATCAAGCATTCAAGAGAGCCGTGTAATAAGAAACCTTAATGTATGTGAACTGGATTTGTAAGTGCACTTTGGGGTTGGACTGCTTGCGTTTCTTGGGTCCGATTTCAAAGCCCCCAAACCCTTTCAGCGGTGAGGGTGGACGCAGCGATGTCCTCTGCTGGCGTCAGGTCCTGAGTCAGATCCACCTCCCGTTACACGGCGTGCCCGATTTATGCTGGCAAGCTTGGGATTCCCCTGTCTCCTGACATCATTGTAGCGCTTGGCGCAACGATGGGGATGCCAGCTGATGAGACAATTGTGGTTATTTCCTCTCACGCCTAACCTACGCTGATTTGGGCGGGTTTCTCCTATCCCCATACAAAACAATATCTCTGTCTTTGACTGCTCTTACAAGAACGTCAGTCTCCTCGGCTGTGAACCGCTCCTGGCGTGCGCCTGGTAAATCCGTCATAATAATAGCAACCCGCCATGGAACTTGCGCCCTTGCGTTTAAAGGGAATGTTGGATAGCGTTCTGATTGGTTTATTTGACTTTACGCCCAAACCACACCTATGAATAATGAACCTACTTCAGACCAACCCTTTATTGATTTGCGCCTGGCGCAAGAGTTATTTCTCCCACCGGGAAAATAGCAACAGCGCCCAAGATCCGCCCACAAAGTCACTTGTGCATTGTGATGATCGTTAAAATAGGGCCCATTATACTAAAGTGATATTAAACTTTTGTTTGGGAATGTATTTATGAGGGTCATTCAAGTCAAAAATCCCATGAGACCAAAAGTAACGGATTGACTTGAACGACACTTATATATTCAAGTAGTTGGCTTTTTTTAGGGTACACTGTAAAACAATTGCTGTAGTTATTCAGCTGTTTGCCAGTAACTTACTGTAGATTTAAATTGATGTTATTTACTGGCAACAGTTTGTTCAAAGTTAAATGAACATTAAACATTAGCAAGTCTTTATCTTTAGATAATAAAACTATAAAATAACAGCCTCATGCAAATCCTCATTAACCTTTTTCTTTTATTTATCCTTCAGGTTTTGTTTCCCAGAAAGCTTCGCATAAGGCTATTATTTCAGTTTTATTCTGTAAACATAAAGTTTTATTAACGTTAACTTTAAACAAACTGTTGCCAGTAAATAACATAAATGTAAATCTACAGTAAATTACTAGCAAACAGCTGCCAGTTATACTGTCATTTCTACCGACATTTTAACAGTGTAACAAGTCTTGTTTTAATTATTTTGTTAGTAAAATTTCAATCGTGTTTATTATTTTAAAAAATAGATAGTATAGAATTCAATTGCACATTATCAAGACATAGCAGAGACATTACATAATAAATTACGAATAATAAAAGTTAAACGTAAGGCGTCTGCTAAATGCACATAAATGTAAATGTGGTAATTTACCGTATTGCCACTATGACATGAAGATCTGATTTTCCACTGTCTCTCTAGATCACAGGGGCGATCCTATTGGCAGTGGGATTATGGGGGAAGTTCATTCTGGGTCCGTATATCTCACTGATAGCTGAAAACTCAACCAACGCTCCATACGTGCTTATCGGAACTGGAACCACCATCATCGTTTTCGGGCTGTTCGGATGTTTCGCCACCTGCCGTGGAAGTCCATGGATGCTCAAGCTGGTGAGAGAGAGAGAAAGAGAGAGAGTTTATATGGGGTTGTGCATCATATAGAAATTCATTAGGAATAGAAACTTGAATTAAAAATCTAAAAATAATTACCTATAAACAACTATACTTTACAGTAAATGTATTTACAAATGTGCCTTGTGTCCACATATATTTAATTTCATTATATTCACTGTCTCACGAGTATCTCTCTTTTATTTCTCTTTAGTATGCAATGTTCCTGTCTCTGGTCTTCCTGGCAGAGCTGGTCGCTGGCATCTCGGGTTTTGTTTTTCGTCACGAGGTGCGACACAAATACACACAACGCTGATAACCCATGATGCATTTCATAGTTCTCCATCTGTTACACACCAGGAGGGCTCGTTGTGGACATCTAATGGAGTGTGTATGTGTATGCGTGCTTCCCTTTAGATCAAAGGCACCTTCTTGAGAACGTACAATGAAGCCGTTCAAAACTATGACGCCAAGGATGAGAAAAGCATTGCGGTGGACAACGTCCAGAAGAGTGTGAGTTTAACTAATGTGTTTATTTTATCTTATGACTATCATTTAATGTAGTTCTTGAAAGTACAGTATCAGAATTACCAGAATGGTCTAGAAATCATAAAAATGTTTCTGATTTGTCGAGGTCTCTCTCTCTCTCTCTCTCTTAATATAACTTTAGTTGCGTTGTTGTGGGGTTTTGAACTACACCAGCTGGTTTTCCAGTGTTTATTTCCCTACCAATGGAATTCCACCCAGCTGCTGTGCTAACAAATCCGACTGTAACCCCGGAGACCTGCGGAACGCCACCATAGCGCCCAGCAAAGTCTATCAGCAGGTAATACACACGTGTTAAGCATATATCTAGTGAGGTTTATATGTAAATTTAGCTAGGGTTAAATCAGGAACGATATAGACTACCGGTCAAATTAAAGATCTCCTGTTCATTTTTTATATTTATTTTTTAATGATAGTAAACTCATCAAAGCTAAGAAATAATTTAACTAAAAGCATTAAAAAAAAACAAATCAAAACTATTTAATACTCGCACTGCATGAATGTTTATGCTATTTAATAAAATCGATTTGTTCGTTTCAGGGATGCTACGAGCTGGTGACGACCTTTATCGAAACGAACATGGGCATTATTGCCGGAGTAACGTTTGGAATCGCGTTTTCCCAGGTAAGACCAAAATCTTTAGATTTATGAATATAAGCTATACATTTGATCAGTTGTGTGTTCCCTGGGAATCGAACTTGTGACGTTTGCACTACCAGTTGAACTACAGCAAGGTTTCCCAAACTGGGGTTCGCCCTAGTGGTTGGCGAGGGAATTGAAGGGGGTTTGTGAGTTAAGGAAATATTTAATAATAACCAGTGTTGGGGAAAGTTACTTTTAAAAGTAATGCATTACAATATTAAGTTACTCCCCAAAAAAGTTACTATTTGCGTTACTTAGTTACTGGGGTTGGCCCTAGTGGTTGACGAGGTAATTGCAAGGGGTTTGTGAGTTAAGGAAAACATTTAATAATCCAGTGTTGGGGAAAGTTACTTTTAAAAGTAATGGATTACAATATTAAGTTACTCCCCAAAAAAGTAACTTATTGCGTTATTTAGTTACTTTTCATGGAAAGTAATACTTACGTTACTTTTAAGTTACTTTTGCGTTACTTTTTCTTACTTGGCTGAGGCTTGAGCTCTTTCAGGCCTTGCAGGTGTTTTTTGTGATAGCAAAAATGTCAAGCTCTGGCCTGCCATCTCCGTTTCTGACTCAACCTGTTTCCGCTCAGGCGCACGCACATTATACGTTAATATGTTCAGTTTAATTCAGTACATTATTTTATTTTATTTTTAAATTGAATTAATTAAACTGAAAAGTAACTCACATTACTTTTTAAAAAGTAACTCAAATATTAATATGTACATTTATAAAGTAATGCGTTACTTGTAATGCGTCACACCAACACTGTTATTAACTAACTATTAAATCATAAAATGCAAACCAATTATTTAATAATAGAAAAAATCTAAATAAAACACTTTTTTACTAACAAAAATATATATTTGCATATATCTGCATGGCATTTCAGAATTACGCAACACTACAAAAATTACCAGATGATGGTAATAATAACAATAAGTATGCATACTACTGATTAAACTTTTAAAATGGATGAAAAAAAAAAAAATTACGTTAAATATGCACATGTGCTATTAAATTATTTAAATATTTACTTAATATCTCAGGAGGTACTTCAAGTAAATAATTTAGGTAAAGGGGATCGGCTGACAAAATTTTTTTTGAAAACCCCTGAGCTACAGGATGTTTACCGTTTTCAGCAGTGGTTTATTTATAGTGCATAATAAACTGCGATTGGCTATTAAAGTGTTTTAATACAAAAAAAATGACACGCATCACCTATAAGCCTGTCTTTAATTATTTCTGGTGCATGAATCTGTTCCTCTGTTTGCTTGCCGTAATCGCTTCACGTTATCATTTCTGAACTAATATTTACTCAACGCAGGAGCGAGCGAACAGCTGGCTTGTGTTTTCTCGCTCAGGTGGAGCGATATACGTGACGTGGTAATGACTCGATCAGCATCGCTGCGTGTCTAAAAGCCGGCTGCCATGGCAACCCCGTGCGCTTTCCCAGCCCTCGTTTAGTAAACACACATACGTGTCCGTTTCAGACACAGCCGCTGCCCTTGTCACACACACCTCTGCCTCGGGAACATTATGTGCAGCTCTCCATCCGTACTAATGGGTTTAAAAGGGCTTTTAGGAACACCTCAACACATTCGACACACATCAGAACTCTGTTTTAAATTGCCCTAGTGTAGTTTAGCCTTGTAATATGTGCTTCTATCAACTAAAACTATTATCTTAAGTAAAAAGCCTCATAAAGATAAGGATATGTGTGTGGTTATATAATTGCAGGTAGGGATGCACCGATACCGATACTGGTATCGGGTATCGGCCTCGGTACCACATTTTCTAAAGTACTTGTACTCGTTAAAAGTCCCCCGATACCTGGAATCGATACCACAGTTTGAGAAATGTCTATGTTTGAGCGGCGTGTAAGGGGTTAATGCCTCTTGTGTTGTCCAAAGAGGCAGAGTTTACAACAAACTGGAAAACTAGTCCTTTGTTTTTTTGTTAAATTATATGACTAAAGCTGTTACCGTAAATTTAAATCAGGTTTTAATCAAATTTTTTTATTAAGTACTTGGTATCGGTATCGGCAAGTACTGAAATGCAAGTACTCGTACTCGTACTCGTATTCCAAAAAAGTGGTATCGGTGCATCCCTAATTGCAGGTACATTTGGTAGTATTTCGTTTTTTCCAAAAGGTTATATTTTTAGTTAATTTATTTCATACTTGTCATTGGCATGGATCACAATATGTTACGTGCCATAACAATATAATATTTTCTGGAAAATCTATGAAAATTATGATTTCCTGTTGTCCAAATTAGTTGGTGTCAACTCTGTTACTGTTATACGACTGCCAGTTTTGTTAAATATTGTCAACACTGGTTACAGAGTATGACGGAAACAAAATTGACATTGACAATTTTTGACAAAGGGACTGATTGTCAGGGTTTTTTACTGAAAATATGGCCTGTTACATCTTGTGATATACGGCAATAAGTAACAAATTAATATAATAGTTAAAAATATAACTATGTGAAAATAAAAATGACTTTGGATACCTAATGTACATGCAATTATATAATCAATCACACGATATGATGCCTTAGGGCTGATTCACACGGGCTGCGTGGCGTGAGCGTCTCGGCTGCGTGGCGTGTCCGTTTTTATTTAGCCTTCCATGTTAGAAGGTTTGACCGTGCACACCGCATGCATGACACGCACGTCTCAGGCGCGGCTTGAGCCACGCCGAAAATGCATGCATGCGAGGAATAGGACTGACGCCTATTTTTCACGCCAGCGTCTTGGAAGCATCAGGTCAGTTTATCAATAGGAAACATACATAGGCTAGCAGCAGCAGAGCCGCGTCAGAAACGCTTCTGGTAAGCAAGGGCATAGAAAACTCAACGCAGCTGCCATGCAAAAGACACGCAACAGACACGCCACGCAGCCGGTGTGAATCGGCCCTTAGTATCGGTCCGAAACAGTGTGCGCACGCACGCAAGTGTGTTTTTTCGGATGTGGCTCTGTTAAATGTAAATCAGTAAACATTCATTATGATTGTAAGTAGAGCTTCAGCGCGCACAGAGAACGAACCTTAAACCCGGGAGAGCAGCCAACGGTAACGACGATCACAATTTAATTTAATTAGCAATTACACAGGAAGGAAGAAATAATGTCATCTGTAAATACACAGTTTTACCATGGTAAAAGCATGATGTGTGTGTGTGTTTCAGCTGATCGGGATGCTGCTGGCCTGCTGTCTGTCACGATTCATCACTGCCAATCAGTATGAGATGGTGTAGCGGTGTGAGCACAGGTGAGTGACACGTACACGCATGCATTCAGCAGTGAACAATTTTTTTCTGTATCAACTTATATACCCTGTAGGTTGTATGAGTGAGACTATTAGCTTGTTAATCTAACCCATGTCTCCCTTCCCTGCAGGATAAGAAGCAGCACGGCCCTTGGAAAGGGAAAGCATCCCCAAAGCACACTCCATTTTTGTCATTTCTGTCTCTTTTGATGAATATTTTTTCTCAATCTGTCTATTCTGGCCTCCTTTTTCTCATTTTTCGGGTAGTGCATCATTCCTCAGTCGTGCAGTTGTGCCATGACCGAAGCCTCTCCTTTCCTAACTGTAGGCGAGGAATAGCAAACGGTTTTGGGACGCACTACTGCATACTCCGTACGAAACCTTGCATGCAGAAACCATCTCATGCCACAGACTAAAACTAAAATCAAGAGCATCTCTATATAGCCATGTCCTAACCAAACGCAAAATCTTACTGGCCTATTTCGACATAGCTGTATAATAAACATCAAATATGTACTGTATAGAATTTTCCAGTTTTAGCAAAGACAAAAAAGTGGCACTTGGTTTTTCGAGATAATCAAAATAATCTAGTTTTCGTTTAAACCCGAGCGTGAGTTCTTGTACTTCGTAAGCCCCGGCCACGGTGAAATCCCATTGGTCCAAAATCCTGCCTGTCATTGCTGTAAATTGCACATCAGACGTTCTTACTGGATGTTATTTTTTTGTCGCAGCATTTTCGCATAGTGTGAACAGAAAATGGCGTATCGCATAAATCTTATCGCCTGGTTAGGCCAACCACAGTGACTTGAGAAAATATACAAAAAATAACAAGTTTTGTTGTTGTTGTTGTTGCTGTTGTAAAATCTTCTGCGAAAGGGGTATATCTCAGAAATGTTTCGTTTTCTCTGCATCTCGACATCTGGAAAGCGTTGCTTAATGTGACTATGTAATCGCATACAAATAGTCTTCGGTTGTGTGTTTGCGAAAGCCAAAAACAAGCAATTTTCTGCCACATATTGTATTACGGTGACTGTACAGAACTCATATGTTTAGACTGAAGTGTTAATCATAAAACTTAGTGGTACTTGTAGTAAGACCTTTGCATACGGTTTATATTACTACTAACTATTTAAACGATTGTATTTCTCAGCCTTATTTGGGTTGTACAGTAGTTTTACATTGTATCTGTCTTTATTGTGTATTTTATATTATAGATATTACTATAAGAATTTAAGGATACTGGGTTTATCTTTTAACATTAAGGATATTTATACTGTATATCTAGGTACATGCATTATTTTAGTTATTTTAAGCAAAAGCATGAGAAGTAGTAAGACAATGAGAATTTTAGTATCATATGTTTCCGAATTAAATCATTGCGTCAAAGTCGTTAGACAGACGGTGGTCCTAAAATAATTAACTTTTAGTTGTTAAAACTTTCTATCACAGAACTTTGTAAAAATGTATTTTCCACATAAATATGTGACCCTTGACCACAAAACAAGTCACATATGTATAGCAATAGCCAACAATACATTGTATGGGTCAAAATTATTTTTTTTTTAAATTCCAAAAAAATCATAGGATATTAAGTAAAGATGATGAATTAAGATATTTGTTAAATTTTCTACCATAAATATATCAAAAATGTATTTATCATTAGTAATACGTGTTTAAAAACTTTATGACAACTTTTATTTTCAAATATACTAGTCAACATTTGAGGTGGATCAAAAAAGTTTATCAATGTTGTCCTATAAGAATGGGTACACATTTTGGTCTTCAAACTACCAAATATCGACCAAATATTGTCCTATCCTAACAAATACATGTCAATGCACTGCAAAAAAAAATATTTTCAAGGAAAAAAAACATTCTTAGTATTTTTTTCTTGTAAAAATATCAAAAAATTTCTTAAATTAAGATGCTTGAGCAAAACAACCCAAGAAAATAAGTCTAGTTTTTAGACCAAAAATATCGAATTAAAGTGATTTTGTGCATAAAACAAGCAAAACAAGCAAAAAAAATCTGCCAATGGGGTAAGCATTTTTTTCTTGAATTTTTCTTGAATTTAGTGTTTAAGAAAAATATCAAGATTTTTTTGCTTACCCCATTGGCAGATTTTTTGCTTGTTTTATGCACAAAATCACTTAAATTTAATATTTTTGGTCTAAAAAATTGACTTATTTTCTTGGGTCACTTTGCTCATCAAGAAAAAGCATCTTAATTTATAAATTTTTAGGTATTTCTATGAAAACAAGAAATTGTTAAGAAATTTATTCTTGAAAATAATTTTTTGCAGTGTGGAAAGCTTATCTGCTTTCAGATGATGTATAAATCTCAGTTTCAAAAAATTGACCCTTATGAGTGGTTTTGGGGTCCAGGGTCACATATAATAACTGCATGACAAATAGGAAAACTCCCAAGTAAAAAGTGGGGCACTGGGCGAGATCAAATAGAGATTTTTGCACATTACTTTATTAATTCACAGTTGACTGCAATACTTTTTTGACATTAATTTTGCAAGCATGAGCCAAGCTTCAGTGACCTCTTTCTTTTATTTATTGTTTATTTACTTACTTTACCATATGTGGTAGAAATCGCTGCGATTTTTGGCTTTCTATTTAAGTTATTTTATTTTAAGTGTTCTGTGAAGTACTGTCTACAAATTCTGACGATTCCATATATTGACATGTTTCAGTGTGCATTTTTACATATGTGTTATTTTGTATGGGTTTCTTGCGTATTAATTTTATTATCATGTAGAGTTGTTATATTAATATTTTAAACTATCATTTCTGCAGCTGCCCCATGTGTTGATAGATCACCAAGTATTAGATTCAAGAAATCATAGTCTGAACACGTGATACACATCTCAAGATAGACGAGCAGAGTAATAATGTACTTTGTATAATAAAATAAACCTTTTTAAAATGCATCACCAGCTAGCATGCCAACAAAAAAAATGTACGTTGATATTGTAAACAGCTGTGTTCTCTATGAATAAAATGGTTATTCGTGGTTGTCAGTTTCTGTTTTTTTTAAACATTTATGCAAGGTTCACATTTTGACCGGCAGATGGCACCACGAGGCTGTTGAAAAACGTAACGGAGACACGAAAGCAGAAGTTACGTGATTGTGTGACATTGTTATTACTAAAAAATCGAGACTTATAATTAATATGAATACATAATGACAGTAATAATTCACCCCGCAAAACCATCTATAATACTGAGGAATTAAATAAAAATACAGCAAGTTTATAGTAAATAGAAAATGTACTTATATATAATGCATGTATTAATTATAATGCATATTTTATTTTATATCCAGTCTCATGGGGTTTTTAAGGCCTATAAAGTCAGTTCCCCTGATGTTGTTTATACAGAAAGTTTATTAACTATACATATGTTCATTGATATTAGACAGAAAGTGTCCATATAATTATTTCATAAATTATTTATTTATTTATTTAATTTAAAGTTTTAGTTTATATATAATTCAAAATATATAACAAACTTATTTTAATGCAAATGGATTGCTCAAAAAAGTACAGTGAGCTTCTGCAGTATTTAATTAAAACTTTTTTTAACCTGATTAAATGTTATATCAGTATGGTTGAAATGTCTAAATACTTTCTATAGACTTTTTTGGAGTCTTTTTGTATAGTTGTCTGGTAGAGGTGCATCTCATTTTAGACTTTTTCATCGTCTCATTTGCAAGTTTTCGCTGAATTTGCATGAATCCCAAAACAAACACCAGTTACGCAATCAGTGTCTTTCCAAGAATTTACCTTTTTAGGAAAAGGATACAATTTTTTTCCAATTTTGCCATCTTCCAGAAATCTTAAGATATAACTTTAAAATATATTTTTAAAGATGTAAGCCTCACAAACCAAATCATATTTTTAATCTTTTGTAATATAATCCTAATGTAGGCTATTCTATGACTGACTGGAAAAAAGGTTCATATATTGATAAAGAAATAAAAAATCTAACGAATTAATCACCGTCTGTATAAAATTAACCACAAGAACTCATAATATTCCTAATTTTAGTGTTTTAAAGTTATTTTCATGGGATTTATATCGTTGTTTCTGTAGTTCCCTCACGCGCACTCACCCGTTGCGTCTTTGACCGTGAACTGCTGGCTCTGGCACGCAGCCGGATTCCCCCCGCCTTCTTATTGGCTGCTGCTAACCGCCGACCTCCTGGATGAACCAAGCAACTGGCATTTGATTGGACGAGGGCGCCTGAGCGGTTGTGGGCTGATGCTTTGTTATATGAATATTCATAACCGCCACAGCTCTACAAGCGGCCTCACCCACTGTCAGTCTCCGGATGAATTTCTTATCTTTCCGCGACTTTATCGCCAGTCCCCGTTTCTGTGGACTTTGTCAGACTTTTGTGGGGAATTAAGGACACCGATCATCAGCAAAGGTTGGTATTTGATCCGCTATATTAACGGTAACAACCAGCGGTCTCGTTTGCCGGCCGGCTTTTCCGGAAGGCAAGAAGTGAAGCGCGCTATGCGCATTCTCGTACGATATTAACTAATATATTAATCTTTATTCAGTCTGGTGTTGATAAGGATATTGTTTTTTAACAACCCGTGCCTAAATATAGTATGTTTTGCAATAATAGACACGAGCCTGTGCCTTCCGGTCGCTATGTTTATTATTTACAGTAATATTAATCGATATAGTGTTGAACACATAACAGTGTGCATCCCTCCAAAACCATTTCACCATCTGTGTCATTTCAGGTCACATTTATCCGGTTACACTGCAGCGAAGCGTTTGATTGACGTCTGGAGGACCCGCCCTTACTTTAAATCCACCTGCGCTTTTGAAAACTCAGCCAACTGAACGCCGTGAGCCCCCCGGAAGGACGCAAGCGCTGTTTGAACACGATTAAGACCGAAACCCTACCGATCAACTCACGCCTTCATCTGATAAGTTAGCGGTCTATATAAAGCCTGTAATCTCGTTTCTGCATTAGTTTAATCTCTCCGGGAAAAGACGGACCTCCACCGCAAAGATGATGCAAATCTCAGATTCATACAACCAGAAAAACTCCCTGTTCAACGCTATGAACCGGTTTATTGGTGCCGTGAACAACATGGACCAGACGGTGATGGTGCCGAGTTTGTTGAGGGACGTCCCGCAGGACCAGGAGGATAAGATAGAGATGAAGACTTTCCCCCATGGAGACATGTACGGTTCATATGTGCTCCTCAAATCGATCAGGAACGACATTGAATGGGGAGTGCTTCAAGCCGACGAAAGACGCAAGGATAAACACGGCGTAACGGCGGCTCTCGAGATGTCCCGGATCGAACCGGACGACGAGAGTTTGGAAAAGTTGTTTCATTTTCATCTAAACGGATTGCACACGGTACTGTCGAAGCTCACCCGAAAGGCGAACACTTTGACGAACAGATACAAGCAGGAAATCGGTATTGGAGGGTGCGGGAATTGAAACGTGATTCAGAGACGGAAAGTTCGCGCGAGAGTGTGCAGCCGGGATTAAAGCCAAACCCCGTGTTGGCGCATCTTCATTTGCCTGTATAGGAAAATTATGATTTGTACTGTACCGAACATGAAGGCGGTTTACAAGCCTACTCCCCTTGATATTGTTTGCACAACTTGGATATTGCCTTGGAAACGGGCGTTTAAAAAAATTAAAGCTTTATTTAAGAAAACGAGCGAGCATTTTAAATTATTTTAAACATTTCATGAGAAGGATTGAGTAGTTTCATTAAATGTTTACTGTAATGAAACTAAATATGAACGCACTAATCATGTATTAAACGCACAATTGTGCGCTTAAGTTTTTTTTTTTACTTTATTATTTTTCTGTCAGGCATCCGTTCTATATATGACGTCATAATCTATGATGAGGAATCGAATGATTATTCTGTTTGTCCTATAGAATGATGACAGATTCCAGGAGATTACGTCACAAGGACTGTCGGCAATCGTCCAAGACTAAAAAAATAAGTTGCGTTGTGTCTGTATGTATTTTCTTATATCGTGTCAGAAATAAACATTTTGTAAATACGTCTCTGTATTGTGACATGACTCTTTACTGCAAGTGATTCATTTGCGAATGAACAAACTCGTGATGAACAATGAATCATTTTCCTGCGCGCGAGGTGCTTGCGAAACATCCTGAATGGCGTTATTTGATGCTTAGTGCTTTGTATAATACATACGTTTGTATGGTTTACAATGGGACTCCCTGTTCCTGTAGGGCATCTAAACCTGCTAATCAAGTTGCTCAGGGCTACCTAAAAATTAGAGGCAGGTGTGTTGGAAATAAAATATGCAGGACATGTACCCTCCAGGAACAACATTGGAGACCCATTGTTTACACTGCAAACTTTACAGTTTACCCAATGTATCAGCAGATAGTAGTCTGATGTTGGCACATGCAACTGCTGAGGTCTGCAAAGGGGATAAGGCACGATCGGTTATATTAAGACCTGGCAACATCTATAAAAACCCAGCACCTGCAATGCATTTTTCTTGTATGTACTGCTGAGTCACTGCTTGAATTGCACTTAATGACTGACTGACATCTCTGAACTGCACACAGTAGTTTAATACGCCAGCGGCGGTAATACTGAAAAACCACTAGCAGCGATGCTGTATTTCTGAGTGGCGTGTCTTATTAAAATGCTAAGGGATTCATTTGCCGACATCTATGTGGCAATATCGTAAAGGCATTCTGTCAAATTGAAACTGTTTATGCATAATTTTAATAGTGTCGGTAAAGTTGAATGTAAAAATTAAGATTGACATATAGTTTAGCATGACTTATACTATACAATGGGATCTGTCACTGGGGCGGTATACCCTTTCAAAAAAGTACACATTTGCACCTTAGTGGGCAGTTTCCCGGACAGGGTTTAGATTAATCCAGGAGGCTTTAGTAATATTAGGACATTTACATTTTAAGTTTTACAATATTGGTGTGCATCTTGAGACAAAACAATTAGACGGATCCTTGAAAGTTTGTGAATCTGTGGGAAAAAATTCAAGGCCCTGGAAAGTTTTTGAAAATATACATATATATATATATAGATACAGGTCATCGAAAGTGCTTGAATCTATTTTATGCAAGAAGTTTTCTATGAAAAAATTCCATATTATTCCCTGTGTAGTGTAGGATAATATCATACAAACTCTAGACTTTTTAAGCACACGTGCTAAACTGTTTGCTTTAAATGCTTATATCTTCTGTATGCGAATGTTGATTCATACCAAAATGCTTTTTTGCGTAGTTGTGTTTGACACATGAAAACGTCTCGGGTTACGTATGTAACTGTTGTTCCCTGAGAAGGGAACGAGACGCTGCGTCTCCCTTGCCATACTTCCTGCGTCCCTGTAACGCCGTCTTTGGCAATATTTCAGATAGCGATATACTTCCTGGCCGCCGTGTCACCCTGTCTTTGTCGTTAAGCCTCACCATTGGTTGAATTTGATATACACATTCAGACGCACTTACCCCTGGACGCCTCCCCAAAGTGTCACCGCAGTGACGCAGCGTGAGTTCCCTCGAAAGGGAACCGTAACAATGTATATTTAAAGGTAACACGACGTAACCTTGCTTTCACTTGAAATGTGTTCCCACATTAGTCCTTGAATTTGAGGGTATTGGACCTGGAAAGTCCTTGAAAGGTCTTTGAAGTTAACTAAGGTGGGGGAACCCTGCTAAGATGTGTCAATTTAAATGAAGACAGCTGAAACATGCATTTTTGTCCTGGACTAGGATAAGTCCTGTTTGGGAATCCGCCCCAAAGAGTCTATATTAGTACTTCAGAGGTAAATATTGGTAACAAAGAGATCATATCAGTACCTTAAATGTAAATATTAGATACCATTTAAAGGGCAGTAACAGCGTGGGACCATTTTTTTTTTTACAATTTTTTTCTGACAGTGATACTATAGTGCGATTTTCCTAAATATAGTATAAACACTAAAAAGGCCACTTGCCTAACTCTGGTACAGCTTTGTCCTTAGTAAACGATTAGTAAATATTGATGTCATAGTCTTATCCAAGCTTGTTCTAAATATAGAAGTGACTGTCCCTAAAACAAATTTACTGTTGACCCAGTACATTGAAAGGGCAAATACATGGGTAGACTATAAAAAAAGTTGGATTAACTTAAAATTTTCAAAACAGTGCATTATAATGTATAGTGGCATTTTCATTACATAATTCATTCTGTACTTAAAGTGTCTCAAATTTTTTATCATATATTCATTTCTATCAACACAATGATTATCAATTGCTGTAACCTATAAGAGCAAAGCTACCAGGTTTAGTTTTTGCTCTTTGGTCATCATGTATTACAAACAAGACAACATGTTGACCTTAACTACCGATGGCTTTATAACAATGTCACCACGACACATAAACAAACACAGATAAATCTGATCTGACATCGATACAAACAGTTCTTCCAGATTTCCAGTAAACCCTCCAGGTTGTCATATTCCATATCTCCTTCCATCCCGCACCCTAATTAGAGATGTTGGGAAAATAAATCCAACTCAAGGAAGACCTTGAGTTGGATTTGCTGATCCTGCGTTTCTCAAACTCAGCACCGAGAGGCTGTTTGTCTAGTCTAGCTGATGTAAGATCAGCCTGTGGCATGACATGCTAACATTTCTAGGAAGTGGGATGGAGTTTCGGGAGGGGCAAGACATGGATGTACCAGCCAGATGTACACCAGCCAAAGCAAGAGCAGACCGGACCCAGAGGTATGATGCAATATATCTGCCGGCTGCAAAAGGAGTTTTTATCTCGGTTATCAGGTGCAACCTGAAAATGCTTTGATGATGGCGAAAAAAATCACACGCATCACTTTTTTTCTTTTTGTAAAGAATCAAGACCAAACCCCTTGTGCAAAACTACAAGAATTAATAGAGATTAATTAATTGTTTTAAGAATTTTTGGGTTTCCTAGGCGTATTAGGTGTTTATGACTTTCTCATAGTTAGCTATATTAAATAATACCCTGACCTTTTTCAACTTTATAATGAAACTGGATAGTGCCCCAATTTTGAAAGTCCTAAAAAGCACATCTGTTAATGAAAAAAGAATATATACGGTTGTTAATTCTTTCCCCGCCAGCGTTTTTTAAAATGTCGCCAGCCAGCACCAGCATTTTTTGAGATTTTTACAAAAGTTCCAGGCCTTCCAGAAAATGTTCTTTTTTAAATATATAAACATACAATATATTAAATGAAATAACAGACCCCCTGCTTTCAAACAACAACAAAAAGTTTCATCCTACCTTCATTAGTTCCCTTTTATCACCTCTCAAATGAAAAAGGTTTAAAGAGATAATTTTTGTGAAGGACTTTTAATAGAGATCAGATTCAGAGCGATTCTCAAAACATACACAGACATACAGCTGTCTGCCCTAGGGTGATACTTCCGGGTTATATAAGTTGCGGAAGACGCCACCTGGTGGATAATAGCTGTATTACAGATTGCCAGAAATACTTGTCATTGGCAGGGAGGCGTTTTCTCTTAATTGCAAGTTAACTCGCCAATGGCGGGGAAAGAGTTAAATGTCTTCCAAAGTGAAGTGATCATAGACTGTAAAAAAAAGATGGACGACGCGACGTCACTTCCTTCCATTGTAATGAATTGAAGCCAAAAAGGTCCGACCATGGTCGCCGCCATGTTGCGTAAAAACGTCAGTTTGGAGCCAAGACATGCGTACATTGCGCAGAAGGAATCGTCCTTGGATCAAGAGGCAGAGCAGCGGTATCAAACTTCCGCAAAAACACTCGTACAACCAATTCAACCACTCCAATCATAACGACACGCCTGTTTCTATAGCATCAAATTACAAGCTAAAATGAAACTTTTTACAAATATGAACACTTGAACATATATCAACTACTTAAAAGGACCAAAACCATCTTTCGGAAACTTTTATTGGAAGGTATAAATATTTGTTTTATTTGGAGCAGAGTCCCATTTGTTTGAATGAAGAGGGCGGGGTTTATGACTTGTACGGCAGCCAGCCACCAGGGGGCGATCAAAGAGCCAGCGGCTTCACTTTTCAAGCTTATGAAGCACACCCGGAAGTGATTGGTAGAGTTAGGTCGGAGGTTAGGTAGAAGGCTCATGAATACTCATGAATGCGAACAACATAGTTTGTAAAGCATGAAATAAAATAGTTTCCATTCAAAAACCCATCTCTTTAAAGACATTTAATAACCGTATGAATTGGTTTTTGATGGATGGATGCACTTTATTGGAGCTTTAAAAATGGGGCACTATCCAGTTTCATTATAAAGCTAAAAAGAGCCAGGATATTATCTAACATAGATAACTCTGACTGTGTTTGGCTGAAAGAAGAAATTTGTGTACACCTAGGATATTCTTGAGGGAAAGTAAATTACGGGCTAATTTTCATTTTGGGGTGAACTATTCCTTTAAAGTCCAACAAGTCGTCATACACAAGTCATGCCACCATTGTTAAACACAGATCGAAACAAACCACAAGCGCGTGGTCCAAAAATCAGTGTTGCGAAGTTGTTACTATGGAAACAAGATGACAAAACAAAATAAAACGGTGCGTAATTCGATTAAGGAATTGATTTAATGGAAGCATTCTGTGCTGAATTTAATAATGGGGACTCGCTGAAGATGCCAGGGACTTAAAGCCCCTCGTGAGGCTTCTTTTAAAAACTTTCTGTTAAAAAACTCTGCAATGCTCAAATGAAATTTCCAAACACTGTGGTTTTGATTTACACCGCCTATGTGTTGCAATATTTGCGTTACGGCAGATTATCGTGAATTAGTCGTGACCAGCAAGTCAACTGTAATTAAAATGTATGAATGGCTCAGTCTTAGTGTAAATCTTATTCGGGTCGAGTGTTTGTTTTCAAAACCACAGATTTGGGTCTTTCAGTGCATTATAAAAAGGAATTTCTTTCATTTGCAAGAGCGTTACCTCAAACAATGAAGGGAGAAGTCTTAGGATCTCTCTTCTTCAAGGACAGCAAGACAGACTTTTTTACCATTTAACTATTGAAACATGAAACTACTGTATAATGGATCCATTTGAAACTCATTTGAGATGTGAATGTGTGTTAGTAAATGATTCTAAAGAAAAGCAAAATTTAATTTCAAGGTTTAGAGAGAGGTTCTAATATTGTCCTGACTAGCAACGTCAGTGCTTTTAAAAACATGAAGAACTCAAATCTCCAGGAAAAGTGAAATATAATCTGGGCAAGACAGCACACAGCCTGAGGTCGGGTTTCTGTCCTCATTGTGGATTTGGTTATTGAAATAAGCATGCTGGCAGGTGCCATCTGTCACTGATCTGAGATCAAATTTTGCAGCATTCACATGTAATGGTTTAAAACAGGCGCGCTGACCGTAGATCAGCGCTCAAGGGCATCTTCTGCACGGTGGTCTGAAATGAAGATTTCATCTTTAAAACATGAAGAATAATTTGCCGTGATTACTCGATTTCCATTAAAATTTCTGTTCCTGCCATTTTCCCGAAGCATCCTCGACATCTTTTTGAAATTTGACAAGATGCGACTGTTTGTGATTTGGTTGACACACAGCAAACGAAAAGGAAAGAGAGAAAGCGCAAAGATAAGAAGAGAGATATAAAGAGTGGGAAAAGGCCATCAAAGTTCCCAATGCACATGAACAAATACTGTAGTATTCTTTAGTATTTACTATATTAAACTGCAGTATACTGTAAAAGATTACAGTAATTACTACACTATGTTAATGTATACTATAGTATTCTGTAGTATTACCTATAGTAAAAATGATAAAAAGGCCAAGGCCATCTAAGTCCTCATGCACATGAACAAATACTGTATTATACTTTAGATTTTACTATAGTAAACTGTAGAAGATTACAGCAATTACTACACTATGTTAATGTATACTATAGTATTCTGTAGTATTAACTATAGTAAAATGATAAAAACGTCAAGGACATCAAAGTCCCCCATGCACATGAACAAATACTGTGGTATACTTTAGTATTTACTATAGTAAACTGTAGTATACTGTAAAAATATTACAGTAATTACCACACTATGTTAATGTTAATACTATAGTATTCTGTAGTATTAACTATAGTAAAAATGATAAAAAGGCCAAGGCCATCTAAGTCCTCATGCACATGAACAAATACTGTATTATACTTTAGATTTTACTATAGTAAACTGTGGAAGATTACAGCAATTACTACACTATGTTAATGTATACTATAGTATTCTGTAGTATTAACTATAGTAAAATGATAAAAACGTCAAGGACATCAAAGTCCCCCATGCACATGAACAAATACTGTGGTATACTTTAGTATTTACTATAGTAAACTGTAGTATACTGTAAAAATATTACAGTAATTACCACACTATGTTAATGTTAATACTATAGTATTCTGTAGTATTAACTATAGTAAAATGATAAAAGGCCAAGGCCATCAAAGTGCCCATGCACATGAACAAATACTGTGGTATACTTCAGTATTTACTATAGTAAACTGTAGAAGATTACAGTAATTACTGCACTATGTTAATGTACACTATAGTATTATGTAGTACTTACTACAGTAAAATGATAAAAAGGCCAAGGCCATCAAAGTCTCTATGCACATGAACAAATAATGTAGTATACTTTAGTATTTGTATACTTTAATATTTACTATAGTAAACTGTAGTATGGTGTAAAAAGATTACGGTAATTACTACACTATGTTAATGTATACTATAGTATTCTGTAGTATTTACTACAGTAAAATGATAAAAGGCCAAGGCCATCAAAGTCCCCATGCACATGAACAAATACTGTAGTTAACTTTAGTATTTACTATAGTAAACTGTAGAAGATTACAGTAATTACTACACTATGTTAATGTACACTATAGTATTATGTAGTACTTACTACAGTAAAATGATAAAAAGGCCAAGGACATCAAAGTCTCATGCATATGAACAAATACTGTAGTAAACTTTAGTATTTACTATAGTAAACTGTAGTATACTGTAGAAGGTTACAGTAATTACTACACTATGTTAATGTATACTATAGTATTCTGTGGTATTTACTACAGTAAAATGATAAAAAGGTCAAGGACATCAAAGTCCCCCATGCACATGAATAAATACGGTATTATACTTTAGTATTTACTATAGTAAACTGTAGTATACTGTAAAAATATTACAGTAATTACCACACTATGTTAATGTATACTATAGTATTTTGTAGTATTTACTATAGTAAAATGATAAAAAGGCCAGGGCCATCAAAGTCCTCATGCACATGAACAAATACTGTATTATACTTTAGTATTTACTATAGTAAACTGTAGTATGGTGTTAAAAGATTACGGTAATTACTACACTCTGTTAATGTATACTATAGTATTCTGTAGTATTTACTATAGTAAAATGATAAAAAGGCCAAGGCCATCAAAAGTTCCCATGCACATGAACAAATACTGTGGTATACTTTAGTATTTACTAAAGTAAACTGTATAGTAGACTACAATAACAACACAATGTTAAAGGGATAGTCTGAAATTTTACTTCAATTTACTATAGTAAATACTAAAGTATACCACAGTATTTTTCATGTGGGTCTGTAGCATTTTTCACAGTTCCTCCCGATGTTTTGCTTTCATGCCCTAATCAATGACACGTTGACGTCTTTTCTCTGGCACATTCGTGGTTTGTCTGTAAAGCCAGAGATAACGGAGCTGAACACTAAATGATCCAGACACCCGGGCAGGTGAAGGCCGATAAATGAGGACTGAATGTTATTAAGCCGTGTCGTGCCCTCAAACTGAGCAGAGACCCTGAGCTGGCAGAACATTGTGATTAAGCATCAGGGAGTTGCTGTATAAATGTTAAATGTCATGTACTTGTTTGATTTCAGTAGATTTCAGTGTTTGTAAACACGTTCACATGAGAAAAATATTGTAGTACTTTCCTATATAGTAACATCCTAGATACTATATTGTTTTAAACATTACCATAGTAAATATTAAAGTATACGACTTAACCTCATGTTGCTATAAATCCCCAAGTATGAGATACCATAGTCAGGGTATTAAAGGACGAGCCTGCATCACGTCATCTTATGCGAAGAACAAAATATGGGTGATTACTATCTATGAATTTAATTTCCCGCTCTTTCCCTCTCTCGCTCACCAACCCATATCCGTCATCCTCCAATCAGATGTCGTTTACTCGGCCCTGGTTCGTGGAGCTCTGCCCTTCATTTTCTGCATAATTAAATTTTGATTACCCCTTTAGCTCGGTGAGCAGGGGAATACAGCGCAGCACAGCCAGATTACCGCCGCACGGCGACTCATTACCGTCACACGACATATCGCGTACAAATGCACGCACACACATAAAAGATGAAGACACGTGTGATCGTTGGGTCCCCTGAGGTTTTTTTACCTTGTTTATGAGCTTTGTTTTTTTTCTCATCAGCAGCATTAGCAGTCTGGAGCAGAGATGAATGGTGTCGTCCTTGGTTTCAGAGACACACAGACACACAACCCACTGTGCTGTAATGCTGCTTAACTGACCTTTCTAGTCGTCCTTGTTGGGAGGACACACATAGTGAGAGTCCGCACTGACAGATTACTTTATGAATGTTAACTTACGTATGTGTAGTCTAGGAAGTTTCTGCAATATCTATCCATCCATCCATCCATCTACTGTATCTACTGTATACATCCATCCATCCATCCATCCACCCATCTATCTGTTTATCATATCTATCTATCTGTCTGTTTGTCCGTCCGTCCGTCCGTCCATCCCTCTATCTACTGTATCCATCCATCTATCCATCCATCGATCCGTTTATCATACCTATCTATCTGTCTGTCTGTCTGTCTGTCTATCCATCCATCCATTGTATCCATCCCTCTATCTACTGTATCCATCCATCTATCCATCCATCGATCCGTTTATCATACCTATCTATCTGTCTGTCTGTCTGTCTGTCTATCCATCCATCCATTGTATACATCCATCCATCCATCCATCCATTGTATACATCCATCCATCCCTCTATCTAATGTATCTATCCATCCATCCATCCATCCGTCTATCCATCAATCCATCCATCTATCTGTTTATCATATCTACAGTATCTGTCTGTCTATCTATCCATCCATCCATCTATCCATCCATCCATCCATCCATCATATCCATTCATCCCTCTATCTACTGTATCCATCCATCCGTCCGTCCGTCCGTCCATCCATCATCCATCCATCCATCCATTCGTCTATTAATCTATCCATCCATCTATCCGTTTATGATATCTATCTGTCTGTCTGTCCATTTATCCGTCCATCCATCCGTCTATACATCCATCTATCCATTGTATCCATCCATCCATCTATCCCTTTATCTACTGTATCTATCCATCCATCCATTCATCCATCCATCTATCGGTTTATCATATCTACAGTATCTGTCTGTCTGTCTGTCTATCTATCCATCCCTCTATCTACTGTATCCATCCATCCATTCATCCATCCATCTATCGGTTTATCATATCTACAGTATCTGTCTGTCTGTCTGTCTATCTATCCATCCCTCTATCTACTGTATCCATCCATCCATCCATCCGTCTATACATCCATCTATCCGTTTATCATATCTATCTGTCTGTCGTTCTATCTATCTGTCTGTCGTTCTATCTATCTGTCTGTCGTTCTATCTATCTGTCTGTCGTTCTATCTATCTGTCTGTCCTTCTATCTATCCATCCATCCATCCATCTACTGTATAAATCCATCCATCTATCCGTCCATCCATCCATCCGTCTATCCATCCAACTATCCATCCATCTTATCGTCCATCTGTCCGTCCCTCTATTTACTGTAAACATCTATCCATCCATCTATCTGTTTATCATATCTATCTGTCTGTCTGTCTATCTATCTATCCATCCATCCATTGTATCCATCCATCTATCTATCCTTCTATATATCTATCATCCATCCACTGTATCTACTCCATCCATCCATCCATCCACCCACCCATCCATCCATCCATCCATCTATCCAGCCATCCATCTATCTATCTACTCTATCCATCTATCCGTCCATCCGTCAATCCATCTATCCATGCAACTATCCATTCATCTATCTGTCCGTCCCTCTATTTACTGTATCCATCTATCTGTTTATCATATTTATCTGTCTGTCTGTCTGTCTATCCATTCATCCATTGTATCCATCCATCTATCCGTCTATATATCTATCATCCATTCATCCATCCATCCATCCATCCATCCATCCATTGTATCCATCCATCCATCTACTGTATCCATCCATCCATCTGTCTATCCATCCATCTATCAGTTTATCATATCTATCTGTCTGTCTGTCCATCCATCCATCCATCATCCATCCATCTATCTATCGTAAAAGCTGATAAACTCTATCTTCATCAAAAACGGAAATAATGACATTGACCAAATGCTCTCGACACGTGTTATACGTTCATCAAATACTTTAGCTTTAAATCTGCTTAATCCTGGCCTCGGGCCATTCAGAAATACTGGTTTGTTGGAAGAATCTGTTAAACGCCCTGTACATAATTTTTTTTGCAAAGTCCTCTAAGTGCACGCTTAAACTTGTGTCCTTCGTAAGTACTTGGATCTGAAATCAACCCAAATGTGGCAGCCACATGAATCACAGCGCACCCTTGTGTGTGCTTCAGTTAATTTTAATTCGGACTTTCATTATTTGCAGCGTATCTAGTTGCATCTATTGTGATTTTGCAATTGTTTACTCGGTCTTGTCCATGTAATTTGTGCATGCATTTAGAGGGTTTTGCAGCGAAAGACAGTCAAATTTGTTAAATACTAATGAAACAACTTAAGTGACATTTGTGAAAATAAGGCATTTCAATTTCTGACTAACAAACTTTTATTGATAATAAAGTGAAATTAATGAACCTAAACATAAAAGCCTGATAAAAAAAATGCTTATTTACAAGAAATCATGACAGACGCACTTTTTCATCTGAACTCTTTCTATGGTTAAAGTATAAGGTTAGTCATGGGGCAGTCTTCATTTAGAAACCCACATGTGTGTGTGTGTGTGTGTGTTAGATTGGGTTTCTGTGCCTTTGGCTCTGCTGAACTGCTGTTAAAATGAAGAACTGTAGTGATAAAATAACCGCTGCCCGGGCAGCTTCTCTCGCTCTCATTCACACCTCTTTTCTCTTCGTCTTTCTCTTCCTCTTTAACGCCTACGACAGCATTCTGCTTCTGCATTCAGCACAAACTCTCTGAACTCCCAACATCCCAGCCTCCTCTAAATGCTCGCTTTCTTTCTCTCCTTTCTTCTTTTATATCAGACAGGCAAATGTAAATGATTGGGCGAACTGGGATCCCCCCTCCTCCTGTCCCCTGTGTCTGCTTATTGATTGGTTAATGCAGGATGTCAGCGAGTCCGTTCGAGAGTGACGCCCTCTCTCCCCCCGACCATTCATCAGCATGCCATCGGCTCTCTGGGGAAGAGTGGCTAAGTCATGATGAATGCTAATCAATTCAGGTACTGTAGAGGAGAGGAAAGAGTGGACAGGAGATGAAAGAAAATGAGGAAGAGAAGAGTGAAAATGAGAGGAGAGAAAATTAGGAGAGGAGAGAAAGAAAGATTAGACAATGAGGAGAGGAGATAAGAGGGGAGGAGAAGAAATGAAACGAAACGAAGAGGAGAGAAAGAGTGTAAATGAGGTAGAGGAAAATAGGAGCAAACTGCAGATTAGAGGAGAGGAGAGATAGAAATGTGAGAAAATGAGGAGATGAAATAAAAAAGAGAATTAGTAAATGACAGGAGATTGGAGCACAGACATGAGGAGAGTAAAGAAATCGAGGACAAAAGAGAGGAGGAAAATGAGGAGAGAAAGAGAGGAGTGAATCTTGAAAGCAGTGAAAATTAGTAAGAGGAAAATGAGGAGCAGACTGGAGATTAGAGGAGAGAAAGGTGAGAAAATGAGGAGAGGAGAAAAGAGAGGAGGAGAGGAAAGAAAATAAGAGGAGAGAAAATTAGAAAATGACAGGAGAGTGGAGCACTGATTTATGAATCTTGAATCTTGAGAGGAGTGAAAATGAGGAAGAGGAAAATTAGGAGAACTGAAGATTAAAGTAAAGGATAGAAGAAATGTGAGAAAATGAGAAGAGGAGAAATTATTAGGAGCAAAGAAATGAGAAAAGGAGATGGAAAAAATGACAGGAGATTGGAGCACATAAATCAGGACAATAAAAAAGAAAGGAAAGGAGAGGAAAAAAACGTGGAGAGAAAGAGAGGAGTGAACCTTGAATCTTGAGAGGAGTGAAAATGAGAAAGAGGAAAATTAGGAGAGGACTGGAGATTAGAGTAAAGGATAGAAAGAAAGGTGAGAAAATAAGAAGAGGAGCAAATATTAGGAGCAGAGATTACAGTAAAGAAAGGAGAAAAAGAGAGCGAGAGAAAAATTTGAATAGGTAAAAAAACAAGAGAGGGAGGAAAGGAAATAAAACACAACAAAACAAGAGGAGAGAAAATCAGGAGAGGAAGAAATGAGAGCAAACGAGGAGAGAACGAAAGGACAGGAGAGGAAATGAAATGAAACGAAGAGGAGAGAAAGAGAGGAGTGTAAATGAGGAAGAGGAAAATAAGGAGCAGAATTTAGAGGAGAGGAAGAAAGGTGAGAAAATCAGGAGAGGAGAAAAGGAGAGGGAATGAAACAAAATAAGAGGAGAGAAAAAATGACAGGAGATTAGAGTACAAAAATGAAGAGAGTAAAGAAAGAGAGGACAGGAGAGGAGGAAAATGAGGAGAGAATCTTGAAAGGAGTGAAAATGAGTAAGAGGAACATAGGAGCGGACTGGAGATTAGAGGAGAGAAAGAAAGGTGAGAAAATGAGAAGAGGAGAAAATATTAGGAGCATATCTTACAGTCAAAAGGAGAAAAAGGAGCAAGAGAAAAATTAGAATATGTAAAAAACAAGAGACGGAGGAGAGGAAATAAAAAACAAAACAAGAAAAAAAAGAGAAAATTATGAGGGGAAGAAATGAGAGTAAAAGAGGAGAGGAGAGAAAGAAAATGACAAGAAAAAATAAGGGAGAATAAAGAAAGACAGGAGAGGAGTGAAAATGAAAAAGAGGAACATTGGGAGCCGACTGGAGAGTAGAGGAGTGGAGAAAAGGTGAGGAAATGAGAAGAGAAAGAAAGAAGAAAAAATAAGGTGCGAAAGAAAATAAAAATAGGTTAAAAAACAAGAGAGGGAGAAGAGGAAATAAAACACAACAAGAGGAGAGAAAGAGAAAAATGTAAATGAAGATGAGTAAAATTAGGAGCAGATTAGAGGAGAGAAAGAAAGGTGAGGAGGGGAAGAAAATGAGGAGAAAATACGAGGAGTGAAAATTAGGAAAAGGCTAAATTAGGAGCAGACTGGAGATTAGAGGAGAGGAGAGAAAGAAAAGATAGAAAATGAGAAGAGGAGAAAATATTAGGAGTACAGAAAGTAAAGGAGAACAAAATAAGGGGGTGGGGATGAGAATAAAAACAGAAGAGAGGAAGAAGAGGAAATAAAACAAAACAAGAGGAGAAAAAAATTAAGAGAGGAGATGCGATTAGACTAAAGGAGAGAAAACAAGAGGAGGACGCATAACATAAAATGAGAGAACATGAGAACAGAAGACGAGGAGTGGAAACTAAACAAGGGGTGCAAACATTAGAAGAGGAGATTAAAGGGTGAATACGGGGAGAGGAGACAAAAATGTGCGGAGAAAAACAAGGAGGGAAAATTAGAAGGAAGCAGAAAGAAAATGAGAAGAGGAGATAAGAAGAAAAATATAAAAAATGGGGAGAGGACTGACAAAAATGAAGAGGAGAAGGAAGGGAAGAAGAGATGATACAAAATGACAGTGTTAGATGAGATGAAATATGTAATATATATGATTCAGTTTGCTCTGACCTTCCTCTCTCTCTCTCTCTCTCTCTGTGTGTGTGTGTGTGTTAATGGTTGTGTTCTCCTGACCTTTGTGTGTGATTGATTAGACTGCACTGATCTCTTATTCTCTCTCTCCTTAAATTATTAACCCTTCACCTCGTCCTAATGCAGCCTGCGTTTTGAGTTTTCTCACACAAAATATTGACGTTGATGCTGAAGTGTCAACGTTTTGCTTTTTGTCAACATCTACCCAGTAATCGTAAGCCAAAATTGAAAGCAAAACCAAATTAGATTTTTGTGACCCCAACTCTAGCTCCCTGTTGTTTCAATATCATCACTTTATCTCCAAAGAATGCTTGTCCAAACAGGTTTTCCCACAACAAATTTCCAGCATCATGTAATATTTTTGGTTTTAGTTAAAGTTAAAATTCTATAGTGTTAACTACAAGCCTTATTTTATTCACAAACCCAAAACCATGATGACTGCCAGCTGCGTTACCGCTGCAAATTTCATAAGATGAAAACAATCGTACACAAAAGACTTATTAAAAGTGATTTTTTTTTAAGTAGATGAGACTTATTGACGAATTAACGATGCTATCATTTGTTTGGTTGGTTAACAATTTAAAAATAAAACAAAACCAGATATTTTAAAAGACGGGGATGTTCAAAAAAAACTCTTAAAAGGGACACTCCACTTACAAAAAATATGCTCATTTTCCAGCTCCCCTAGAGTTAAACATTTGATTTTTACCGTTTTGGAATTCATTCAGCTGATCTCCAGGTCTGGCGCTACCACTTTTAGCATAGCTTAGCATAATCCATTGAATCTGATTAGACCATTAGCATCACGCTTAAAAATAACCTAAGAGTTTTGATATTTTTCCTATTTAAAACTTGACTCTTCTGTAGTTACATTGAACTAACCGAAAATAGTCCCCTGCTATTGAAAGTAACCAAGGGGACTATTTTCGGGCAGTACGTAATATCACTACGCCTGCTGCAGCCATGTTACAGCAGCAAAGTCTTTGATTATTACGGCAGAATGAGAGTATAGTTCCTAACCATATCGGCCTAGAAAATCGCAACTTTTAATTTTCTGTCGGTCTTAGTACACAATGTAAAAACAGAAGAGTCAAGTTTTAAATAGGAAAAAAATCAAAACTCTTTAGTTAGTTTTTTAGCGCAATGCTAATGGTCTAATCAGATTCAATGGATTATGCTAAGCTATGCTAAAAGTGCTAGCGCCAATGGAGATCGTCTGAATGGATTCCAAAACGGTAAGAATCAAATGTTTAACTCTAGGGGAGCTGGAAAATTAGCATATTTTCAAAAAAGTGGAGTGTCTCTTTAAACTGAAGTTACATTTATGTGCATTCAATTTGATCTGTATGTGTGTTCCCTGGGAATCAAATCCATGATCTTTGCGTTGCGAATGCAATGCTCCACCAATGTAGAGCTACAGGAACAACACAGTTACTGTAGCTGTAAGAGGTCACTGGTGTGTTAATCTGAGGCTATACTACAGAGGATGCAATGCCATGTCTGTTAATCTAGGTTTGTGCGCGTATCTAGGTCAGAGTCTTCCTCCATTATCCCTGAAACGACACAGATCGGAGAGACAGACACAGTGAGAGAGAACAAAGGACAAAGATTCGAATACAGAAAAAGAGAGAGACAGGAAGACCCGACAGAGACAAAAAGAAAGAAAGTCTAGCAGTGAGACGGCATTTTCCTATGTAATGTTGCTTGTTTGGTGACTTTTTTTGCATGGAGTGTATTTGTTTTTTTACAGAGGACGCATCTCTCTCCATGACAGCGTACTCAAACAGTCGCTCGGCTCAAAAAATAATGCAAGAACATACAGAGAAAACAATGGGACATGACACGCAACACCGATGGGCCTTTGTTTTTCTCCAGTATAATTGTTGTAACGAAAGCCGAAACGGCAGTAATATTGTCATGGAAATGGAAAATGATGAGTTACACACGTGGATTATACCACTAGTAATGCGATGCAAAAATGTTTAACAAGTGCGTGTTTTACTTTTTAAAAATTCCTTCACTGCAAAAAATTATTTTCAAGAAAACAAATTCTTAGTATTTTTGTCTTGTTTTCAGTAAAAATATCTAAAAATTCTTAAATTAAGATGCTTTTTCTTGATGAGCAAAATGACTCAAGAAAATAAGTCTAGTTTTTAGACCAAAAATATAAAATTTAAGTGATTTAAAAAAAAATCAAAAAAATCTTGAATTTTTTCTGAAACACTAAATTCAAGACAAATTTTCTTAGCCTATTGGCAGATTTTTTTGCTTATTTAATGCACAAAATCACTTAAATTTGATATTTTTGTTCTAAAAGCTAGAATTATTTTCTTGGGTCGTTTTGCTCATCAAGAAAAAGCATTTCAAGAATTTTTTTCTTGAAAATAATTTTTTGCAGTGTGCACTTAAACTGCAAAAATGACTTTCTTACTTAGTATTTTTGTCTTGTTTTCAGTAAAAATATCTAAAAATTCTTAAATCAAAATGTATTTTCTTAATGAGTAAAATGACCTAGGAAAATAAGTCTAGTTTTTAGACAAAAAATATAAAATTTTAGCAAATTTGTGCTTAAAACAAGCAAAAAAATCTGCGAAAGGAATAAGAAAAAAGTGTTTATGAAAAAGTGAACTTATTTCAAGAAAATATTTCTTATTCCATTAGATTTTTTGCTTGAGCACTAATTTACTTAAAGTTTATATTTTTTTGTCAAAAAACTAGACTTATTTTTGCTCACCAAGAAAATACATCCATCAGGCACAAAAAACTGTTTATAGAAATTTGTGCTGTGTGCCACGAAAAAGACATTCGTGCTCCAGGGGCACAAATAAATTGATCAAAAATTTTGTGACTACAACACAAATTTCTGAGATTGGGTTGGTTTATACCTAAGGACTTTTTAGACTTTTAAGCAGTATTTGACCACAATTTGGATTGTTTTTTGGACCATTGTAAAATTATTATTTTGTTGTGAAAATAACCCAATGTACACATGGGTTTGGATTAGCATAACTAACTTATTTTCATTTTTAGGTGCACTACACCCCTAAAGGCGGGGTGCATGATCTCTGAAAGCCAATGTTGATATTTCAAATCACGTAAACATACACGCCCCTACCCCAATAAAATCTGGACCTTGTGTTGATAGACCCGCCGCACACATATGCAACCCAGGCAACGATGTCGGTTAGTAGACACTCCCCTTACTGCTGATTGGCTACAAGTGTGTTTTGGTACTCTGCCTGACTTCCTTTTCCAAAGTGTTCAAAAGTCATGCACCCCGCCTTTAAGAGAACAGGTCTCAAACGTCTAATGATTCAATTTCTTCATCGTGCTCAAACTTTCTCTTATCTCGGCCACCGTACCCTTGTTCTGCTCTCGGTTTCTCTGGAGATAATGGCAGGTGTGTCGCCTCGGTGTCAAACACACCCCCATCTTTGTGTGCGCCGGTCAGAGCCATTGTTATTAGTGTTAACTTCACGCAAACTTTCAGTGATTACACATTTATTTGACGTGTATCGACCTGCATCGGCTACACATGGAGTCACTGTTGGCTCTGACGGGGACCATTTCCTTCTAATGCGCCTAAACTTACTCAAACTTCTATAGCGCGTTAAACTAAAGCAGTTCACCAGTTAAGATTTTTTTTTTATATATATAAATGTAAAAATATATACCTAAATAACATTTTTCTTAAATTTCTTAAATGTATGTGTGTGTTTATATATATATATATATAATAATTACACACAATACATCCGCAAATATATTATGCAAACACAAACTTTTATTTTGTATGCAATTAATCTTTTGACACCCCTAATATTTACTAAATCATACCACTGCCCAGGATCGATGGCCTAATTGCGGTAACTAATACCGTAATTACCTGCTATTTATAATCTCTTTTGAAAACCAATAAAGTAATATTTCTCTCCCTCTCTTTGTCAAACTTTATGACTCTTATCCGTGCTTTTGAGGTTTAAACTAGCGTGCAAAGGTTAATTTTGCATGCGCACACACATATATCTAACGTGTGGTCATTGCAGGGTTTCTTATCAAGACTGTAAAGGTCAGCGAGATGAGCCGTTTGCTGTTGGATGGCGTGTTTTGGATCAAGGTCTGTGTGTTGTACAACTTCAGACACGCATGTGAGTTTGTATTGCAGCACTTAAAAGCAGCGTTTATGAATCTGTTAGCTGTGTTTAAGCCTCGGGTTTGTGTTCACAGCTGGATATTTCTCTATTTAAACTGTGTGTTTTCATCATATGAGATGTACAAACATTACAGATGCTGTTTATCCGTACAGAGCATGTGCTGGATCGGTTTACTCATGCTTTAAATAACTAATGAAGTCTGCTAAGGCAGGCATTATTATTGGGTGTACTTAGGGTTCATTTCAAAATAAATAACTTAGTATTCAAAGGGGCGGTTTTCAGAAAAGGGTTTAGACTAAAATGCATGTTTGAGCTACCTAAATTTAAAAACACCTTGCACTGACATAATTATCCTTACATATATCATTGCCATTGTTTTATCTCAAGATGCATACTAGTATTGTTTTTTTGTTAGAACTACTTAAATGTCCTAATATAACTAAGACCTAGTCCTGGATTAATCTAAACCCTGTCTGGGAAACTGCCCCAAATTGATTTTGCTACAGATATGTACAGTATGCAACCAAAGTACCAAATCAATGTAGTGCAATATAAATTACAGGTGTTAATAGTAAGTTCATATCTATGTCTGTCTGTCTCTCTCAAAGTGCCTTGGTTTTACCAGCTGACCCCATCAGTATACCATGGTATCATTACAGTTTTCTTGTAAGGGGTTTGCTAGAGAAAATTCTCTCTATCATAAGCCAAAGAGAAGGGTGAAACTCATATTAAAACTCAATTAAAAAGAGTCATTCCTGTCACTTAGTGGCCTGTCTGTCTCTCAGTTGCCTGTCTGTCCCTCAATGGCCTGTTTGTCTCTCAGTGACCTGTCTATCAGTTGTCTGTCTGTCTCTCAGTGACCTGTCTATTAGTGGCCTGTTTATGTCTGAGTAGCCTGTCTGTCTCACCCTTAATGGCCTGTCTGTCTCTCAGTGGTCTGTCTATCAGTTGCCTGTCTGTCTCTCAGTGACCTGTTTATTAGTGGCCTGTTTAAGTCTGAGTAGCCTGTCTGTCTCACCCTTAATGGCCTGTCTGTCTCTCAATGGTCTGCCTGTCTATCAGTGTGCTGTCTATCTCTCTGTGGCCGGCCTGTCTCTTAGTGGCCTGTTTGTCTCCTTGTAATCGGTCTGTCTGTCCATGACCTGCCTGTCTCTCAGTGACCTGTCTGTCAGTTGTCTGTCTGTCTCTGAGTGGACTATCTGTCCCTCAATGACCTGTCTGCCCTTTAGTGACCTTTCTATCAATTGTCTGTATGTGTCTGAGTGGCCTGTCTGTCTTACCCTCAATGACTTCTCTGTCTCTTTGTGATCTGTCTGTCTCTCAGTGGCCAGTCTGCCTATGCCCTGCCTGTCTCTCAGTCGTCTCTCTATGCTTTAATGGCCTACCTGCCTTCTAGTGGCCTGTTTATCATTCAATGGCCTGTCTGTCTTACAATGACCTGTCTATCAGTGGTCTGTTTGTCTATCAGTGGCCTGTCTATCTCCCTGTGGCCTGTCTGTCTCTCAGTGGTCCCTCTGTCTCTCAGTGGCCTGTCTGTCTCGCAGTGGTCTGTCTGTTTATCAGTGGCCTTTCTGTCTCTCTGTGGCCTGTCTGTTTCTCAGTGGCCTGTCTGTCTCTCAGTGGCCTGTCTGTCTCTCAGTGGCCTGTCTGTCTCTCTGTGGCCAGTCTGTCTCTCAGTGGTCTGTCTGTCTATGATCTGTCTTTCTTTTGGTGACCTGTCTGTGTTTCGGTGACCTGTCTGTCACTCAATTTCCTGCCTGTCTCTCAGTGGCCTGTCTGTCTCTCAGTGGCCTGTCTGTCTCTCAGTGGTCTGTCTGTCTGTCAGTGGTCTGTCTGTCTCTCAGTGGTCTGTCTGTCTCTCAGTGGCGAGCCTGTCTATCAGTGGCCTGTCTGTCCATGATCTGTCTGTCTCTTGATGACCTGTCTGTGTTTTGGTGACCTGTCTGTCAGTGGTCTGTCTGTCTCTCTGTGGCCAGTCTGTCTTTCAGTGGTCTGTCTGTCTATGATCTGTCTGTCTCTTGGTGACCTGTCTGTGTTTCGGTGACCTGTCTGTCTCTCAGTGGCCTGTCTGTTTATCAGTAGCCTATCTATCTCTCTGTGGCCTGTCTGTCTCTCAGTGGCCAGCCCGTCTTTCAGTGGCCTGTCTGTCTCTCAGTGGTCTTTCTGTCTCTCGGTGGCCAGCCTGTCTCTCAGTGGTCTGTCTGTCTATGATCTGTCTGTCTCTTGGTGACCTGTCTGTGTTTCGGTGACCTGTCTGTCACTCAATTGCCTGCCTGTCTCTTAGTGGCCTGCCTGTCTGTCAGTGGCATGTCTGTCTCTCAGTGGTGTGTCTGTCTCTCTGTGGCCAGCCTTTCTCTCGGTGGTCCGTCTGTCTCTCAGTGGTCTTTCTGTCTCTCGGTGGCCAGCCTGTCTCTCAGTGGTCTGTCTGTCTATGATCTGTCTGTCTCTTGGTGACCTGTCTGTGTTTCGGTGACCTGTCTGTCACTCAGTTGCCTGCCTGTCTCTTAGTGGCCTGCCTGTCTGTCAGTGGCATGTCTGTCTCTCAGTGGTGTGTCTGTCTCTCTGTGGCCAGCCTGTCTCTCGGTGGTCCGTCTGTCTCTCAATGGTCTGTCTGTCTCTCTGTGGCCAGTCTGTCTCTCAGTGGTCTGTCTGTCTATGATCTGTCTGTCTCTTGGTGACCTGTCTGTGTTTCGGTGACCTGTCTGTCACTCAATTGCATGCCTGTCTCTTAGTGGCCTGCCCGTCTGTCAGTGGCATGTCTGTCTCTCAGTGGTCTGTCTGTCTCTCGGTGGCCAGCCTGTCTCTCAGTGGCCCGTCTGTCTCTCAATGGTCTGTCTGTCTCTCAGTGGCCTGTCTGTCTGTCTTGCAGCGGTCTGTCTGTTTATTAGTGGCCTATCTATCTCTCTGTGGCCTGTCTGTCTCTCAGTGGCCAGCCTGTCTCTCAGTGGCCTGTCTGTCTGTCAGTGGCATGTCTGTCTTTCAGTGGTCTGTCTGTCTCTCGGTGGCCAGCCTGTCTCTCAGTGGTCTGTCTGTCTCTCAATGGTCTGTCTGTCTCTCAGTGGCCTGTCTGTCTGTCTTGCAGTGGTCTGTCTGTTTATTAGTGGCCTATCTATCTCTCTGTGGCCTGTCTGTCTCTCAGTGGCCAGCCTGTCTCTCAGTGGCCTGTCTGTCTCTCAGTGGCCTGTCTGTCTCTCAGTGTCCTGTCTGTCTCTCAGTGGTCCCTCTGTCTCTCAGTGGCCTGTCTGTCTGTCTTGCAGTGGTCTGTCTGTTTATTAGTGGCCTATCTATCTCTCTGTGGCCTGCCTGTCTCTCAGTGGCCTGTCTGTCTCTCAGTGGCGTGTCTGTCTCTTGGTGGCCTGTCTGTCTCTCGGTGGCCTGTCTGTCCATGATCTGTCCGTCTCTTGATGACCGGTCTGTGTTTCGGTGACCTGTCTCTCAGTGGTCTGTCTGTCTCTCAGTGGTCCCCTGTCTCTCAGTGGTCCCCCTGTCTCTCGGTGGCCAGCCTGTCTCTCAGTGGTCTGTCTGTCTATGATCTGTCTGTCTCTTGGTGACCTGTCTGTGTTTCGGTGACCTGTCTGTCACTCAATTGCATGCCTGTCTCTTAGTGGCCTGCCCGTCTGTCAGTGGCATGTCTGTCTCTCAGTGGTCTGTCTGTCTCTCGGTGGCCAGCCTGTCTCTCAGTGGCCCGTCTGTCTCTCAATGGTCTGTCTGTCTCTCTGTGGCCAGTCTGTCTCTCAGTGGTCTGTCTGTCTATGATCTGTCTGTCTCTTGGTGACCTGTTTGTGTCTCAGTGACCTGTCTGTCTCTCAGTTGACTTCCTGTCTCTTAGTGACCTGCCTGTCTGTCAGTGGCATATATTTCTCTCAGTTGCCTGTCTATCTCTCAGTGGTCCCCTGTCTCTCAGTGGTCCCCCTGTCTCTCGGTGGCCAGCCTGTCTCTCAGTGGCCTGTCTGTCTATGATCTGTCTGTCTCTTGGTGAATGTTTTGTATCTCAGTGACCTGTCTGTCTCTCAGTTGCCTTCCTGTCTCTTAGTGGCCTGCCTGTCTGTCAGTAGCTTGCATTTCTATCAGTTTCTATCAGTCTGTCCTTTAGTGAACTGGCTATCAGTTTTCTGTCTGTCTCTGAGTGCCCTATCTGTCCCTGAATGACCTGTCGTTCCTTCAGTGACCTGTCTATTAGTGACCTGTCTGTCTCTTAGTTGTCTGTATGTCTCTCAGTGGTCTGTCTGTCTCTTTGTGACCTGTCTGTATCTCAGTGACCTGTTTGTTAGTGGCCTGTCTGTCTCTTAGTGATCTGTCTGTCTCCCAGTGGCCAGCCTGTCTCTCAGTAAGCTGTCTGTCCATGACCTGTCTGTCTCTTGCTGGCCTGTCTGTATCTCAGTAACCTGTATGTCTCTTAGTGATCTGTCTGTCTCTCTGTGGCCTGTCGGTCTCTTAGTGGCTTGTCTGTCTCTCAGTGGTCTGTCTGTCTCAATGGTCTGCCTTTTTGTCAATGGCATGTCTGTCTCTCAGTGGCCTGTTTGTCTCCTTGTAACCGGTCTGTCTGTTAGCGACCTGTCTGTTGCTCAATGGCCTCCGTTTCTCACTGACCTGTCTGTCTCTCAACACTTCACTTTCTTTTGATCCTCAGATCATCCCTCTATCTCCACTCATCCCTGACTGGATTCCCACTCTGTTGAGAAGCTCAACGGCTTTTTCACAGCTGTGCTGATGGAAAGATGTGTGTGTGGGGGATTTTTCTGGGACTCACTTGGAGTCGCTCATCGGTGTGTAAACAGATCTGACAGCGGTCCAGTACGTTCGCTGCTTAAAGCCGTGGCTGTGTGTTTACAGGAGGGATGTAGGAACAATCTGCACCTTTGGGAAGACAGATTACAAAGCTTATCAGCTTTCCTCATGAATATTTATTATGGACATTACTGTGCAGTCAATAACTGTAAAACATTTAGTATAATTAGGAACAGTTAAAAAAACATTATAATACGCTTAATAGTTACAATTAAATAAATAGTAGTAAAAAAAGTTTATTGCTACTGGTCGATAGATGTTTCTGTTTGTTGTTTATATGTTCTTGATAGAAGTCACAAGCAAAACAAAATTAAAATCATTATCACCCTAAAAGCTGTAAAACAGCATTTTAATAATTACATTTATCATTATATTATGTGTATTTAAGAGGCAGGGGTGGGAATAATGTTAGTTTCTGACCAAGAAATCAATATGTTCAAATAGCCTAGCCTAGCGTGTATATAATCCATGAACACATATGGAAAAGTTAGTCACGTTTAGCTTTTCCAAGTTTGATTTCTGGACTCAATTTCCTAGAAGTAGGGCGTTACTGTAAACAGCGCTATATGACTGTATCTTATACAGGGACTGTGGCACACAAATACTCAAGGACAGATATCAGGTTTAAGCAAAACAGCCAACAGAGTTATAAACAGAATTGATGTTACTGGAACCCCATTGGTCCTAGAGAGCATGGACAGCGCATGCAGTGCATGTGTGTGTTTGTATTTTTGGGTGTTTGTCCCGTTTGAGTTCATGTTATGTTGGTCTTTTCGCAGGACTTGATGTCCTTTTATCCCACACAGCATCTGATATATGGAAATACATGTAAAACACAAACACTTACTGTATACATTACACAGATTTGTCCCATTTAAATATAGGTGAAATATATAGAAGCAGAGAACATGACGAATGATGACCTGAATGAAGCTGAGCCTTATGGATGTGATGTAGGTGGTTGTTAGTTTACTGGTTTAATATGACAAAAACATCTCTCATCTGAGTTCCAATGTGTGTATATGTGAGGTGTATAATAAACATTCACGTCTGTTTCTGTTGAAGAAACACTTGCAATTTACAGCAATTATTGGCTAATTATAATTTAGACTGTGCACATAGGTGCCATTCTGCTAGTAACCAATAAAAATTGGTTCCTTGGTGACCAGAGTGTGATGCTAACACTCGTTTGCTGTTTGGTTCACTTTCCATTCTCTTGAGGGTAAAATCTTCAAGAAGAGAATACAAATTATGAGAAATATTTCAGTTTTCCAGGAAGACTAGTAATTGGAACATGTTGATGTTGTTTTGATGTTTACTAAGAGAGTTTTTGTTTATTTATAACTGTTAAAGGAAAATAAGTATATTTATATTTTAAATTTAAAAGTTATAGAAGCATGCAGTGTAAATGTGGTTGTTTACTAAACACTTGTTTGTTAAACATTGTTTTTGTTAAAAGTTGCTGGTTAAGCATTGTTGTTTGTTAAACACAGTTGTTTGTTAAATGCTGTTGTCCGTCAAACAATGTTGTTCGTCAAACACTGTTGTTCGTCAAACACTGTTGCTCGTTAACAGCTGTTGCTTGTTAACAGCTGTTGCTCGTTAATTATTGTTGTTCGTCAAACGTTGTTGTTTGTCAAACACTGTTGTTCATTAATTGTTGTTGTTCGTCAAACGCTGTTGTTCGTCAAACACTGTTGCTCATTAATCGTTGTTGTTCGTCAAATGTTGTTGCTCGTTAAACACTGTTGCTCATTAATCGTTGTTGTTCGTCAAATGTTGTTGCTCGTTAAACGCTGTTGCTCATTAATCGTTGTTGTCCGTCAAACAGTGTTGCTCGTTAACCACTGTTGCTCATTAACTGCTGTTGTTTATTTATCATTGTTGTTCATCAAATGTTGTTGTTCATTAAACGCCGTTGTTTGTTTAACACTGTTGTTCGTTAAACACTGTTGTTCATTAACCGTTGTTGTTTGTCAAATGGCTTGTTCATCAAATGGTCTTGTTAGTTACAGCTGTTGCTCATTAACAGCTGTTGTTTGTCAATCCTTGTTCGTGAAACACTGTTGCTCGTGAAACGCTGTTGCTCGTCAAACGCTGTTGCTCGTCAATCGCTGTTGCTCATTAAATGTTTTGTTGTTTGTCAAACGTTGTTGTTCGTCAAATGCTGTTGCTTATTAAATGTTGTTGTTTGTCAAATGTTGTTGTTTGTCAAACGTTGTTGTTTGTCAAACGTTGTTGTTTGTCAAACGTTGTTGTTCGTCAAATGTTGTTGTTCGTCAAACGTTGTTATTCGTCAAACGTTGTTATTCGTCAAACGTTGTTATTCGTCAAACGTTGTTTTATAAAATGTTGTTGTTCGTTAAATGGTGTTGCTCATTAACTGCTGTTACTCAGTAACCGCTGTTGTTCATTAACCGTTGTTGTTCATCAAACATTGTTGCTCGCCAAACGTTGTTGTTTGTTAATCGTTGTTGTTTGTCAAACGTTGTTTGTTAAATGCTGTTGTTCGTTAAATTTTGTTGTTCATTAAACGTTGTTGTTCATTAAATGTTGTTAATGGTTATATGTTGTTTGTTAAATGTTGTTATTTGTTAAACTACTGGTTAATGGTTATATGTTGTTTGTTAAATGTTGTTATTTGTTAAACTACTGTTTGTTAAACACTTGTTTGTTGTTTGCTAAATGTTGTTTGTTATACATAGTTGTTATCCAAAAGTTGTTTCGTAAAAACTACTGTTTGTTTAATGTCAATTTGTTTTAAATGTTGTGTAACATCAAATATGTTGTTGTTTGTTAAGCTCTGTTGTTTGGTAATTGTTCATTAAACATTACTGTTCTAAAAACAAGTTGCTGTTTGTGTCTTACCTAACAATTGTTGTTGTATTCAGTATAGACAGGATAACAGGTTCATGTGTTATTTTTGTATACTGCTTAGAGATGTTTGTGGTACAACATTGCAGACATTGTTGAATTGACATCCAAGCTTGAACTATGTCTACAACTTTTAATTTCATGTGTCTTTTAAAGGAACCAGAATGAGCAATGTCCCTCATATTTTAAAGAGTGCAACAGGTGGCTCTGAAAAACTACAGCAGACAATGAAATGAAGTCTGAAAGGGGTGTGTTTTGCTCATTCTAATGTGGCTTTTGGCTTGGCTATCGTTTTATTGGCTTGCAAATGTTTCCTAATCTGAGTGCTAGGAATACAGAATTGTGGTTCTCAGTTTACAGGGCTAAATATAGGCTTCTGACAGACTGCTGACGCTGCGCGAGTCGGCACGCGCTAACCGAGTGATCATCTAGGGACGACATGCATATCAATGTTATCAGCTGTACAGACAGAAACGTGGCTAGTGAGTGGCAGGTTAAAGAGTCCAGGATCAGTGTTAGCATACAGGATGATATAAAAGATCTTACGTTTTATATAATTCGTCATGAATTAATTAACAAATGGGTATTTTAACGTTTTCCATCAAGTTGGAACTGTTGTTAAACACTCAAATGAAAGACTTTATTGTTTTAGTATATATTTATATACACTGTAGATTTGTTTCGACTGACTTTATGCATCTGGATTGTATGTCACATGCATTAAACATTACATATTTTCCTTTCGTGGATCGACACAAGCTGCAGATATTTTAGGCATCAAGCATTTCCCCTGGATTACACCTTTTGATCATTTACATACTGTAAAACCGTCTTTCTGAACGTGCCTGAACTTGTTGACATCTCAGCCTGTTTTGGTTTTCCCATGTTTCAAAAATATGCCGGTGTTTCGAGATCACTTCACGTCAGCGTTTCTAGTGACAACACGTTTGGTTCTCCTACTAAAAATGTGAGAAGTGATGTCATCGTTTGCAGACAGAAATGGAAAACAAATAGTGGTGAAGTAGAGGTAGATAAATAGGGGAGGGCGGGGCGATTTACTCCAGGGAATATTTCTTAGGATTAGCTTGGCCTTATTTTACATGTATAATGGGCGTTTCACACGGTACGCGGTAAGCGGCAAAATCGCCGCGCGGCTTCAGCTTTTCTCTTGTATTGGAAGCGTTTTGTACAGCATTTAGTGCAAATATGTTTATCTTGAAAGGCGCCTATCATGAAGTACCATGTCCGGAGAAGGAACAGAATTTTGGGTGCACGAGCCAAATCCGCTTCACCTCTGTAACCGCCCCCGTTTTGCCGCTTTCCGCACGTCTCCCATTGAAAAAGAACTAAACACTCGCGGTTGCCACTTACCGTGTGAAACGGCCTTAAGAGCACTTTTGCACCTGGTTTTAAGATGCGTTTTGGTTAATCGGATCACAAGTGTACGAGAGATCCGTCTCTTTTGTCCATCTTCAACCGCTTCTGCCCTTGCTAAATCGCGAGTGGGAGAAATTACGGGTTTAAATTGACACGCACTAATATGTTACAGTACTGCTGCTTGTATTGTTAGTAAACATGATGCACAACGTTTTGTACATTTATATGTAAAAGCTTTCTCTGATATTTCAGTGCAATTGAAGAAATAGGCTTGCGCAACATTTGATTTGTACCATTTTGGAATCCATTCAGCCGATCTCCGGGTCTGGCGGTACCACTTTTACCATAGCTTAGCATAATCCATTGAATCTGATTAGACCAGTATATGAGAGTATAGTTCTTAGCCATATCGACCAAATTTATTTCTACTTTTAATTTAAATTTTCTGTCAGTCTTAGTACACGATGTAACTACCGAAGAGTTAAGTTTTAAATAGGAAAAATATCGAAACTCTTTGGTTATTTTTGAGCGCAATGCTAATGGTATAATCAGATTCAATGGATTGTGCTAAGCTATGCTAAAAGTGGTACCGCCAGACCCGGAGATCGGCTGAATGGATTCCAAAACGGTAAAAATCAAATGTTCAACTCGAGGGGAGCTGGAAAATGAGCATATTTTCAAAAAAAGTGGAGTGTCCCTTTAAGAACACAATTTAAGGAGGTCTAGCAAAAATATTCCCAAAAGCTATGCTAATAAGTGAAAACAGCAATTTAAGTAACGGTCAGAGATTTGACCCTAGCGTAGATACTGAAATCAAGCCTTTTCCGAGCCTTGTCTTTAAAAATTTCATAGCAAAGGACTAGATAAGTGTGTGTTTGTATCGTGCCTCTGTTTGGTTCAGGTTTCACCGTCCAGCTTCTCGTGTTGCTGGGTGACCTTGACTTTGCAAATTTGGTCCTCCAAAAGCAACCACGTCAATTCTTTATTAAAACTTTCCTTAGTTAATTATGGCTTAAACAAACAGCTCAGACAAATATCTGTCACTATATTCATGTCGTTTCTCATGCACTGTTAAAAAAAACATTCAACAGCCCGTGGTATAAACTAATATTAAACCAAGTAAATTAAAATCTTTCAGTGGGCCGGATAATGTTATATTTTTGACATAAGACGTGGGCCACAGAGAGGGGAGGGAGGGCTGCAAATGGGCCGGAAGTTTGAGACCACTGGTTTACATAGTTTGAAAAAAACAAAAAAGAAACCAATTTTGCATAATGATCCATTTGAATCATGAATCAATTGAATCATTACGGATAATCAGTACACTGTAAAAAATTTGCTTTAATAATGCAGCTCGTTGCCAGTAACTTATAGAAGATAAAGACTTGTTAATGTTTAATGTTCACTTATCTTTAAACAAACTGTTGCCAGTAAATAACAAATTTTAAAATCAACCAGCTGCCAGTAATACTGTCATTTCTACAGAATTTTTTTAAAGTGTATGAAAACAAAGCATGTTTCTGTGTTTGTTTGTGTAACGTTGCCTATGTTATTGTTTTTATGGTATGCATGTGTGCTTAAAATACAGCAGACTCAGCAGTCTAGAAAGGCAAGGTAACACACAGTTCATGTACACACAGAGACATTTGCATGAACACACGAGTGTAATGGAAATGAGTGTAAGGTAGGAGACAGGTGTTCAGTGACCACAGATCTGTCAGAGGTGTCAGAACACCCCAAAGGGGGAATAAATAAATAAATAATTTATATATAATTTATATTTTTATTTAAATTTATTTTAGTATATTTTATTTATTTATCTATTTTAAAATAACCCCCAAAAGCGGAATAATTAATATATATATATATATTTTAGTTTTGTGAAATATATATATATATATATATATATATATATATATATATATATATATATATATATATATATATATATATATATATATATATATATATATATATATATATATATATATATATTTCACAAAACTAAAATACAAGTTTGTTGGTTGCAAGAAACCAGATTAATATTATAAAGTAATCCATCCATAACGGTGTATAATATGACTCCTTTAAAGGCTTAACACTTGTCGTCAAGGGTGTAACAGATTTTACCGCTTTATTTTTTTCTCGACATAAAGATTAATCGTACACAGAAACACATGAAGTGGTCTTTACACTTGTGTGGTAGGAAACGGTGAGGTAATGTAAATGAGTCACAGGAATTACGGGTAGGAATTGCGGTGGATTTTTTTCCTTCCTGCACTCGAGAGGGGAAACCACAACTAAGAGCAAAGCTCGAACGGCTCGTAGGTGACGAAATGTTGAATCATTATTGTTTATGGTCCCGTCTTTAACCTTTGACCTACGGCAGTCATTGAACTGGTCTGGAGTCAGTGTAACACATTAATGAATATTGACAGCGTGCCACTGCTTGATGGATCAAAACAGTTTAAACATACAGCTACACACGTGAA
>NC_133360.1:7852443-7987443 GCF_030506205.2 Paramisgurnus dabryanus | reverse complement strand
CGCAGCACAACACGCTACGATCAGCCGAGCCAAGAGCCGACACACACAGAGAGACAGAGAGAGAATGTGCTGTGTTCCAGAGTCTACATCACCCTGAGCAATGATCCAATCTCTCTCTCACTCTTTCTAGAGTAAATCTAACCTCTTTCAATATAAATAAAACAGTGGAGAAAAGTTAGGATCACTCTTAGCATTGTTCAACTGAATGTCTATAAATTGTCTAGCTTTATAAAAATACTTTTTCATTAGATTACATCATAGCTTGTAGTTTGGATATTTTGGAGTTCTTGATTATGACAGTATAATATATATATATATATATATATATATATATATATATATAATAAATCAAATAGGAAAAAAGTATTATTAATTCATTTTACTACAACTGTACTGCATACTGTGATTACTAATATATTATTATTAATATTATTTTTATTATTACTTTATCTGTTACTGTGTACAGCCATGCCAATAAATTCATTTTGAACCGAAAAGGACACGTTGCAGGCCAGACTCGAACCAGCGTCACCCACATGAGCATCACTGTACATAGATGGTGATGCGTGCATTGCTGATGAAACATTGTGTGGTAACACAGAGACAAACAGTCTAGGGTTGCACCCTGTGAAAAACTGCGCTTACAGATGTGTCGAAGCCAGTGTGAATGACGCTGAGCAATGAGAGAGACCAACAGATTGTTAATGCTCAAGTTTCTAAAGAAAATGTGTGTGGATTTTTTTCTTTTTTATTGAAAAGGATACTGTTGTAATTTGTATATTATTACTTAAAAGTAAGCAAAATGTGCACGGTGCTATGCAAAACTCACTGCCATGATGCTAAAGTGTTAGGGAGATGATGTTGCTTTAGTACAACTCATGAGATATTTAGAAAAAATGGCCATGTAAATTCATTTTTTATCTAACATTTAATATGTTTTAAGTTTAGCAGGAACCATTAGCAAACATAAGTAGAAAATAGCCTACACTAAATTATACATTTCACAACTATTTATCAACTCACTACAGTTAATAATATACTGTGCAAGAATATTCAAGGGTAGTAATTACTAAAATATACTACAGCATACCATTTTTTGTCATGTGTACAGATATGTAGACACAGACAAGACAATTCCTTTAATATGAAGCGCAGAGACGATCGCGCTGGCGGCTGTGCAGTTCTATTAAGTGCGCTAGGGGGAGCTGCCGCACCGCCGCTCTCCGTATCGCCGCGCTTCGCATCTGCGCCTCTCTCTCTAATCACGATCTTCGTGTTTTCCGCTCTCTTTATCATTCCGAGCCAGCCCTCCCCCGTCACTTACCCTGCCCTTCTCAGAGAGGAACCCACGGCGCGTGCGATTTAAGAGCGTGTGTGTGTGTGTTTATGAGCCTGGGCTCCCGCTTGTGTGTGCCTGTGTATGTGCGTAAAGGTGCTGTGAAGGCCGGGCGAGTTACCTGCGCGAGTGATTAGTGCGCCGTAATAAACGAAGAGAGAGAGAGAGGGAGGGAGGGAGGGAGGGAGAGAGAGAAAGAAAGAGAGAGAGACTGAACGAGGGACGGGTTGAGTGGAAGAGTAATAAAGACCAAGGGAGGAGATGAAATTCCAGCTGCCTGTGAAAGCTGTTTCCTGCAGCGCTGCCACGAGATTAATGACGAGAGGAAAAGAGAGAAACAGGGAGAGAGAGACGCCGATCAAAAGAGCGCCGAGCAAACGAGCCTACGAAACTATCCAGTCCGCTGGGATGGAGTAGCATTTAGCATCGCGCGTCTCGATTTTTCGTATAATCTGCTCGAGGTCCCTTTAATATCGTTGTAATAGGGCTCTCTTTTTCGCGCGCACACACACAGAGATTGTTGTCGAGGCAGATCCGCAGATATTCAGAGGGCATCTCTGTGCCAGAACGCTGTGTCTGTGCCAGTCCTCTCTCTCTCTCTCTCAGCTCTGCATGTGCGTGCATTGAAAGAATTTCATTTTACGCCACAGTGTGCGTGCGCTTTCGCACAGTTTAGAAAGCAAGAGCTCGTGCATGTGGTTTACCTCATTACTTTTCCTCCTGAGCTAGGCGGTCGTCAGTTTGCAGACGCAGATTCAGCCAGGATTCATCTAGTGAAAATGTTAATATTTAAATGTTAGTATTAGTTATATATTAGTCATTAATTATATAAATGTATGTAATTTTTTTAACCTGTGCAGCTCACCTGCATTAACTATTGCGGTTCCACTGTGACAGCTGTGCTAAAACCAGTGTTAAGAATGTTAGTACAATTAGCATTATATTTTAGTGGTATTTGTGCTAATTGTGTATAACTTAATGTAATGAACATAACGAACATAAAAAGGAAATAATCCTTTTTAAAATCATCACAAATGAATTAATGTTAAGTGTGCAACTTACCAACATTAACCATCATTATTTTCAGAGGTATATGTGCAAATTGCGTCATCACCGAGACACCAGCGAGACCTGTGTGCTGTCAGACGTGCTATGTTCTGAGTTACCTGTGATTTTTATCTGCATTACTTGTGTTACCTTTGATGGCTGTGGTTGTGCTACGGGCTGCAGCTGTCTAAATGATAATCAGTTATCTGGACAATATCAGGTTGCTTTGGTGGAAGCTCGCGCACACGCACCAAGTGAAAGATGATGATTTATACTTTCAAGTTCTACAATGACAAAAAAAAGTATCCTATGTAGGTTGTCTTTATGACTTGTGTGCCATGTCGTAGAAAGTTATTAAAAATCTTTTCCTCAGCTGTAGCTCTGAAATCAAATATGAAACAGGTGACATCATAAAGTTAAGATTTTTAGTGAAGAACGACTCAAATTTCTGTCATACAAAGCTTTCATATGCCTTCAGTTAACTTGCAATATGGCTTATACTTTTAAGCTATATATTTATATCCTTTTTGGGGCAAAAATCTCACTTTCATTATATGGAAATAACATGTCAAGATGTTCAACTCAAACGGTTTTGAAACAATGACAAACGATGACAGAATTTTCATTTTTTTGAGTCAACTCTTCTTTAAAATCATCATCTGTAATAGTCATCTCTTTATCGTTTGAACTTTTTGGCGGGGTTTTTCCAATCTCAGTCAGCTCCTACAGTAACTGTCACAGCAAGTGTCTGCTTTCTCTCGTGCGGTACGGTCTCGCTTCTGCTTTCTATATTTACCGAGCCGATGTCAGGGGAGCGAAGAGCGTGAGGGCACACGCTGTAGATGTCTGTGGGCTGTGGGATTTCTCCAGGGACGTCTTACCGTCACGCTCCACTGGCCTCTGAAGAGCGACAGGGAAACCCTGACTGCAGGAGCGAGACGACAGGAAGACAACGAGAGCCGAGATGAGAAAAGAGACAGCGAGGGGAAGAACGAAACTGTGTGTATGTGTGTGTGGCTCTGTTGGAGAGAAACAGGTGCTTCCTGTACTCTTTCACTGTGTGTGTGTGGCGTGTGTGTGTGCGCACGTACGACACTCTGACGAGCGTGTGCTGTTTGCATGCGATTACCAGGCCTCGCGGTGTGTGTGTGTGTGTGTGTGTGTGTGTGTGTGTGTGTGTGTGTGTCGAGCTCATGCTGAGACAGGACCATTAATCCTGCTTACTGGCCGTTGAGCTACGCAGAGCTGCGGAGAGATAAAGAGTCAAATCTCTCTCTCACGCGCACGCGCGCGCTTGCTCGTCTGTCATCACCTGTAACAAGCAGATGTGATTTAATTCAATTCACTTCGATTTGCCGATCCGACGTTAATATCATAAACTGCTGTATGATAATTGTATTGATGATGTGTTCCCCATGGCTGATACCAGATCAGATGCGCTCTGCGGCAGCGTGTGAAATCCTTACGAGCCGGGTCAGATCAAAACTGACCTGAAGTCAGGGTTGCGCGTTTGGTCACAGTTACTGTAACAAACGCATTTGTCAATAACTGCCCGATCATCTGTCAATCTATATATTTATTCATCACATCTATCCGTTTATCTGTCTATTTATATCTGTCTATCTATATATCTATTCGCCTATCTGTCTATCTATATATCCATCTATTTGTCTATCTACATATATATCCAACTGTCTGTATCCCATCTATCTATCTAACTATCTATCTATCTGTCTGTCTCACATGTCTATTCATGTATCTGTCGATCTATCCATCTATGTTTTCGTCTATCTATCTGTCCGTCCGTCCATCAATCTATCTATTTATGTACGGTCTATCTATATATCTATCTGCCTGTTTCCCATCTATCTATCCATCCATCCATCTATGCATCTGCCTATCTATATATTTATCCATCTATCCGTGTGTCTCCCATGTCTATCCATGTATCTGTCTATGTTTTCGTCTATCTGTCCGTTCATTCATCCATCTTTCTATTTATGTACTGTCTATAAATCTATCCGTCTGTCTGTCTCCCATCTATCTATCTGTCTGTCTGTTTCCATCTGTCTATGTTTCCGTATATCTATCTGTCCATCCGTCCATCTGTCTCTCATCTATCATTCTGTCTGTCTGTCTCATCTATATGTCTATGTTTCCATCTATCCATCTGTCTGTATTCTGTCTATGTTACCGTCTGTATTCTGTCTATGTTACCGTCTATCTATCTGTCCGCCGATCCATCTGTCTGTATTCTATCTATCTATCTATCTATCTATCTATCTATCTATCTATCTATCTATCTATCTATCTATCTATCTATCTATCCATCCATCTGTCTATCTATATATCTATCTGTCTCCCATGTATCTATCTATCGATGTTTCAGTCTATCTATCCATCCGTCTGTCCATCCATCTATCCATCTGTCTTCCATCTATCCTTCTGTCTGTCTCCCAACTATTTGTCTATCCATCCATCTATCTGTCTATGTTTCCGTCTACCTGTCCGCCCATCCATCCATCCCTCTGTATTCGATCTATCTATCTGTTTGTCTGTGTCTGTCTATCTATCGATGTTTCGAGTCTATCTATCCATCTGTCTATCTATATATCTATCCACCTATGTGTCTGTCTCCCATGTCTGTCTATCTATCTATCTATCTATCTATCTATCTATCTATCTATCTGTCCATCCATTCATCCATCTGTCTATCTATATATCCATCTGTCTCCCATGTATCTATCTATCGATGTTTCAGTCTATCTATCCATCCGTCTGTCCATCCATCTATCCATCTGTCTTCCATCTATCCTTCTGTCTGTCTCCCAACTATTTGTCTATCCATCCATCTATCTGTCTATGTTTCTGTCTACCTGTCCGCCCATCCATCCATCCCTCTGTATTCGATCTATCTATCTGTTTGTCTGTGTCTGTCTATCTATCGATGTTTCGAGTCTATCTATCCATCTGTCTATCTATATATCTATCCACCTATGTGTCTGTCTCCCATGTCTGTCTATCTATCCATCTATCCATCTATCCATCTATCTATCTATCTATCTATCTATCTATCTATCTATCTATCTATCTATCTATCTATCTATCTATCTATCTATCGGTCTTCCATCTATCCTTCTGTCTGTCTCCTATCTATCTATCTGTCTGTTTGTCTGTCTGTCTGTCTCCCATCTATTTGTCTATCCATCCATTTATCGATATTTCCGTTTATCTATCCATCCATCCATCCATCCATCTATCCGTCTGTATGTCCATTTGTCCATTTGTCCATCTGCCTGTCTATCTCCCGTCTGTCTATCTGTCTCACCATCTATCTGTCTGTCTAATCTCCCTCATCTGTCTGCATGCCTGTCCATTTATCCATCTCTCTCTGTCACTCTCTCTTTCCCTCTCTGGGCCGCAGTGTACAATATATTAATAGCTCCAACCATGGAGACCCAATTCCCAAAGCTGTGGAAGAATTTATTCTCTCGGCCTCCAGCTGGAGGGCAGACTCTCGCATATTTGGGAATTTGGCCTGTAAGTACCCTTCAGCTGGGGATCAAAGACTTTCACTGCGCACACACACACAGAGCCTGGAAAAACATATACGTCTACGGCAGGAGGATTGTGTGTATAAAGAGGTCAGCAAATGGTTACCGAGACTTGGACGCCACACAATCCACAGATGGCAATCCCCACCGCACAGAATTAAACTATGTGTCTCGCACACTGATTCATGCATCGCAAAAAAACACAGCCTGACACACACATTTTCCACATTGGGTTCAAGGGAACAAAACTGACCCGGGACGGCTGTGAGACCTGCATCGGTTCAAGTTTATTTCCCTGCACTTTAGTTTTTCCCCACTGACCTGCAAACACTCTCTCCCACAGCCTGTTACAAGGTTTCCGGCATGGAAAAGAAGGTTCTGGTCTGGAGAAATTGGCTCCATATTGGCCCTTAAATCCGGCTGGTCTTTAACCAGAAACCACTAACGGATCATGAATTTCTTCACTAAATTGTTTTCTAAACAACAATTCAGCCCGATAAGATTGACCTGCACTTAAACTCATTTGCATCATGACAATGTAAATTACAAAACTACAAATTAGTCTTGGACCATGGTTGGTCGATACAGCATTCAAGCTATTAAAAACAATCATCAAAGCTAAGATAGAAGATCGTCTCGGGTTACGAATGTAACCATTGTTCCCCGAGAAGGGAACGAGACGCTGCGTCGCCGAAGCTACGCTATGGGAACGCCCTCTGCGTGATTGCGTCTGAAGCACGTATGTCAAATCAGTCCAATGGTCAAGTGACACGTCATAGGCGGGTGACGTGGGAACCAGGAAGCTATAAAAAGAGCACCCAGCAAGCCAACTTCAGCTAAATTGTGCCGAAGCAAGGCGAGACAGGGATGCAGGGAGTATGGCAGGGAGACGCAGCGTCTCGTTCCCTTCTCGGGGAACAATGGTTACATTCGTAACCCGAGACGTTCCCCTTCGAGGGAACTCGAGCTGCGTCGCCGAAGCTACGCTATGGGAACGATGTACCAAAACACCATACTACCAAATGCCTGTCTGTGTGTAAAAACGCGCACAGCTTAAGACATGAGCACCTGGGCTCCAGGCGTAGCACCAACATCTAACTCGTAAAACCGAACGAATGTGAGCGGAGAGGACCAGCCTGCCGCATCACAGACATCCTGCATTGAAGCCCCTAGCCACAAGGCCTTAGAGGCTGCCATACCCCGGGTAGAATGAGCCCTGACGGCGATAGGTGAAGGCCGTCCAGTGGTCTCATAAGCCAGAGAGATAGTCTCAACTATCCACTTACTGAGTGTCTGCTTGGTCGCCGGCAGGCCTTTCTTGGGCGAGCCAAAGCACACAAACAGTTGCTCAGACCTCCTCCACAAAGAAGATCTGTGAACATAGGCATCCAGTGCTCGCACTGGACACACCAAGTTAAGCTTTTCCTGATTCCTATCCCTAAATGGGGGAGGACAGAGGGCCTGAAGTACGACAGGTCGTGGCACATTAGTCGGTACCTTAGGCACATAGCTGGGCCTTGGGTACAAGAAAGCCTTAACCATCCCCGGTGCGAATTCAAGGCACGTAGGGGAAACCGACAGGGCCTGAAGGTCACCCACTCTCCTCAGAGAAGTGACTGCCAACAGAAGTACTGTCTTAAGTGCCACAAACTTGACTGGAACGGTCTCAATGGGCTCAAACGGAGCCATGGACAGACCTTCCAGCACAACGGCCAGGTCCCAAGCTGGGACCCTGGGTCGGACTACAGGCCTCAGCCTCCGAGTGCCACGAAGGAAGCGAACCACCAGCGGGTCTCTCCCAAGGGATTGCCCGACCAAAGGAACATGGTAAGCCGAGATGGCCGCCACATACACCTTCAGTGTAGAAGGAGATAACCCTGCGGTGAACTTTTCCTGCAGAAACTCCAAGACTGTACCAATTGGGCAGTTCACAGGGTCATGCAGGTGTTTGCTGCACCAGGAAGTAAAGACTCTCCATTTAAAGGCATAAAGCTTCCTCGTGGAGGGAGCTCTGGAGTGAAGAATGGTCTCAGCAGCCTCAGCTGAGAGACCAGATTCTATGAGTCTGGCCCCCTCAGTGGCCAGACCCACAGTTTCCATAACTCTGGGCGGGGGTGAAGAATCGAGCCACCCGCCAGAGAGAGGAGATCCCTCCTGACGGGTATTTCCCAAGGTGAGCCGTCGAGGAGGGACACCAGGTCCGAGAACCATATTCGGTTCGGCCAGAGTGGGGCAACCAGCAACAAGCGGACGTTGTTGCGACGAACCCTTTCCAGAACTCCCGGGAGCAGAGCGATCGGGGGAAAAGCGTACAGCCGTAGCCTCGGCCATGGCTGAACCATGGCATCCAGTCCCAGCGGTGCTGGATGTGTGAGAGAAAACCATAGCGGACAGTGTGTCGTCTCTCTGGACGCAAACAGATCCACTTCCGCCTGGTAAAATCTCGTCCAGATGGACTCCACCACCTGAGGGTGGAGCCTCCACTCCCCGGGCCTCAGCCCCTGTCTCGACAGGACGTCTGCTCCCTGATTCAGACACCCAGGAATGTATACTGCTCTGAGGGACAGCAACTTCCCCTGTGTCCACAGAAGGATATGCCGCGCCAATTTGTACAAAGGGCGTGAACGCAAACCCCCCTGGTGGTTGATGTACGCGACTACCGACGTGTTGTCTGTCCGGACTAACACGTGATGGCCCCGCAGGTGAGGGATGAAACATCTCAGGGCGTAAAACACTGCCATCATCTCTAGGCAATTTATGTGCCAGCTGAGCTGTCTGGCCCCCCATAATCCATGAGCCAGATGGCTCCCCATAGTTGCTCCCCAGCCTGTGAGGGAAGCATCCGTTGTCAGTGTAACTCGACGGTACTGAGCCCCCAACATCAGTCCTTGGGAGAGAAACCATGGTCTCTTCCAAAGATCTAAGGCACGAAGACATCTGCGCGTGACCTTGATCAGACGGAACGGGTTGCCCCTCGGGGAAAACCCTTTGGTTTTGAGCCACCACTGTAGCGGTCTCATGTGAAGCAGCCCAAGGGGTATCACATTGGACGCTGCTGCCATGAGCCCCAACAACCTCTGAAATTGTTTTACAGTGTGTGACTGGCCTAACTTCACTCTGCCTACAGCCAAAAGAATGGATTCCACACGAGCAGGGGACAGATGTGCCTGCATTGTCGTTGAATCCCATATAACGCCAAGAAAAGCTTTCCTCTGTACTGGAGAGAGCATGCTTTTCTTTGCATTTAGCCTTAACCCCAGTTCTCTCATGTGGGTCAGCACAGCATCTCGATGCTGCGCTGCCATACTCTCTGATTGGGCTAAAATTAGCCAATCGTCTATGTAGTTTAAGACACGGATGCCCCGGAGTCGTAATGGAGCCAGCGCTGCATCCATGCACTTTGTAAATGTACGGGGTGACAGAGATAGACCGAAAGGGAGAACCCGATATTGGTAAGCCACGCCCCCGAAGGCGAACCTCAGGAATCTCCTGTGTTGCGGGAGGATAGATATGTGAAAATACGCGTCTTTTAGATCTATCGTCACAAACCAGTCCTCGGATCTGATTTGTGTGACGATCTGCTTTATAGTTAACATCTTGAACTTTAGTTTTGCAACAGACCGGTTCAGATGACGTAGATCTAAAATCGGACGTAACCCCCCGTCTTTCTTTTGAACTATGAAATAGCGGCTGTAAAACCATGACTCCCTGTTGTGAGGAGGAACACATTCTATGGCTTCCTTGCACAAGGAACACATTCTATGGCTTCCTTGCAGACTCTAACAATGGAACTTCTTGTTCCATTGTTAGAGTCTGCCCAGCACCCACTATGGTAGATAACACGCCGTTGAATTGGGGTGGCTGGTTGCAAAACTGAATTTTGTAGCCCTTTTCTATTATTTGCAGAACCCACTGAGACACGTTTGGCAGGAGTTTCCACGCTGCCAAATTTTCTATAAAGGGGACCAGCCTCTCGAGACTGGCTTTTTGTGTACTGCTTAAACTTTTCCCGGTGCCCTGAACCAAACTGGCAGGGTTCAACCTGGGTGATATTAATGCCTCCCTCCTCGGAGAGAGGTGTTGCGTGCCCCGCGCACGAGGCACACAAGAATATGAAGCCGCTGTGCCCCGAAACACACACTGCGGCGGGGTTAACACACTGGCATCCCGAGGTTAACCTAACCGGTTTCGTGGGAAGCGAAGGCGATTTTAATGATGACGCCGCAGCGGGGGAGAGATAGCTCGCAAGCGTCTGCTCCACCCGGGGCATCGTTAAATATCCGTGCTCACCCATCCCCACAATGTTGGAATACATGGTGGCGTGAGGGGTATGAACACGGGCTGAATACGGAGCTTTCCATGATCTCGACAGCTCGCTGTGGAGATCAGGAAAGAAAGGCATGTTGCGCCGCGAAGGTTGAGGTTTCTGTTTTAAAAAGCGCTCATCTAACATACTCTGAGGACGCGCGCTCTGAGTCTCCGCCGGCCAGTCTAATTTTAAGCGAGCCACGGCATTAGTAACAACCTCCATCAAATCATCGAACGCGGGGGACGAATGAGAAGGCTCCTCAGCGTCCACCACGTCGACAGACATAATATCGACTTCCTCGGACGACGATAAATGCAAATCTGGGCTCCCACCCTGGGCGGAAGAAACCGCAGCGCGTGCTTCCGAATCCAGAGACGGGGCACTAGATCCCGCGGGTGAAGGCTGAGAAAGGGGGAGACCCGTCTCAAGCTCGTCCGCGAGATCTAGTTGTGATCCCCACGATCGCAGCTTCCGCTCTGCCTCGGCAGCAGCGGGGCCAGAACCGTGGGGAACACGCGGCTCCCCACCCTCCTCGAAGAGTGCGAGCCGCGAGCGCAACGTACGGAGCGGCATCCTATCACAATGTGCACAACCACCCCTCTCAAGAGATGATCGTGCGTGTTGTGCCCCGAGGCACATAACACAGAGATGATGCGAGTCCTCGCTCGTAATGAAACGAGGACACGGGGAAGCACACTCCTTAAAACTTTGTTTGGACTTAGACATGATAATGACACACACTCGCTTGCTGAGGCACAAAGAGCTGAAGTTGGCTTGCTGGGTGCTCTTTTTATAGCTTCCTGGTTCCCACGTCACCCGCCTATGACGTGTCACTTGACCATTGGACTGATTTGACATACGTGCTTCAGACGCAATCACGCAGAGGGCGTTCCCATAGCGTAGCTTCGGCGACGCAGCTCGAGTTCCCTCGAAGGGGAACTGTTTACCAACTATTGGTCTTCTTAATATTTTGCTGAATCATTTCTAAAATCAAAACGGCACTAATGTACGCTATATTACAATATCACAAGGCCCCTTGTGCCTTATTGCTCAATAAACAGACTCCATAAATAATGACTGCATCATTCTACTGTCAAACCGGTTAGAAGTACTTGTAGATAGGCAAACTTAACCTATCGGTTCATAATGCTTTAAGAAGATATAGGTGGACCGCAGGGGCCTGGCTTGGGTGTCCCATATAGCACACTCTGTACTCATCACTGGTCCGGGATCAAGCAATAGACAGACATTAAGCTTTAATAAATGTGCTGTCTGGGGTAACCGACAGGTTAGACGAGTGTGGTGCTTTGGGAAACAGAACACTTGTGAGTCAAGCCGCTCTTCTGCCAATGAGGCCCATTTGATTCTCTCTCTCTCTCTCTCTGCTCGGTCGCCCCTGCCAGAGCTGACGCTTCCTTTAATTCTCTCTCACGCTCGCTTACCCCCCTCTCTTTTCATCAGGTTTTCTCCCGTGCTCATGTCTGCGCCGCACCTATTAAAGATGCTCGGCAATTGGAATTCCTCCACACCGCGCGCCGCTTTGATGTGAAAGGGGAGAGAGAGAAAAATCTGCCAAACCACATGCCCGTTTTATCAAATGCGGCCTCGAATTTGTCACCGTACAGCTAAGACTCCACAGTATTTCAATTAATGTGGTAAACTCACAATTTTTTTCTTTTTGGAGGCGGCGTCTGGTCAACATATATGTATTTTTTGTGCTTTCCAAATTCACTGATGATATAGAAAATAAGAAACTAGTCAAAGCAAGTGTACACGGTATGCAATCTTGTACTGTGATATTTTTAGGTTTATTTTAGACACGCATTCCTCATTTCTCTAGCTGTTATTGCGTCTTATGCTATGAGCGCCAATGCTTTATGAATCTAAAAGTAATTTACCTTTAAAAAGCATGTGTATGTAAAAGTGGACTTGAAAATGTTTGCGACTGGCTTACAGTGTCAACACAGCCGAAGATATTTGTGTATGTGTGTCGCAATACCGGATTTATTACTTGAAAACTCTCGCAAAATGAAATTTGAGAAAAGGAGAGAAAAGTTATGAAAAAAATCAAGATCTAGATCATTATCGAGAAAAAAATCCAAGAGATGTGTTGTGGTGGATTTGTACATTTAAATAGTAGCACAGCTCTCACACAGACACATGTATGCTGTGGCCCTTTCCAAAATTTTTCAAAAGTTGTCAGCCCACACTGAAGATTTTAAAACATTTCCATAAAGTGCTACAATTCGTTGCATTTTGGCTGTGTGCTGTACTTTACAGCACATAGCCAAAATGTTAATAATATTAAAATAATTGTTTTTGCCTCAACAGGCATTGTTTCTGAATAGTGAAAACTTGTATCTTGGTTTAAGCAGTGTTGCGAAAGTTACTTTTAAAAGTAAAGTAATGCATACAATATTAAGTAACTCCCCCAAAAAGTAACTAATTGAGATACTTTTAATGGAAAGTAATGCTTATCTTACTTTTGCGTTACTTTGCAGATGTTTTTATGACTGAGAAGTTTTTATGACTGAGAAGTTTATGACTGAGAAATTGCATATTTTAATCGCAAAAATGTCAAGCTCTGGTATGCAATCTCCATTTCTGACTGAAAGTGTTCACACATAGAGTGTGTAATTTTGCATTAATACGTTAAGTTTAATGAAGTACATTGTTTTTTTTTTCTTTAAAAAGTAACTCAAATATTAATGTGTACATTTATAAAGTTATGCATAACTTTACTCGTTACTTCAGAAAAGTAATATTATTACCATATTTTTCAGGCTATAAGCCACGCTTTTATATAACTTGGCTGGTGCTGCGTCTTATAGTCAGGTGTGCCTTGAAAGTCAGTATGAATTAATTTTGACATCTATGAGGCAAGAGACAACATTACCGTCTACAGCCGCGAAAGTCCGCCATATGCTGCTGCTATATTTATGTAATTCTATGGATTCAGTGATGCGGAATGAAGAGTCTGCGAACTTCACGCTAGTTGACTTGTTCGGTTAATTTAGACTATTCAACCTTCCAGGTAAAGGGCTTGTTATAGTTGTGCGTAGGTCCTTCGGCGTAGCCGCGATGGCGTAGGTTCCGCGTCGGTTTTCATTTATACTTTTGCGTCGTTGTCCGCGTCGACGTGCAAACACACGCGCAGACCGCTGGTAGGCAGTAACCACGCATGTAACCACAGTAGCAGCGCAAACGTCAAAGAAGAAGAAGCTTAGCAAGTTAACCCACAAACAAAGAAGAAACAGCAACTTGTTGTGTATAATTTGATAAGTCCAGCAATGATGGAAGTAAATAAACAGCGACTTTTGATGCAGTTTGAGTTAAATCACTCCTCAACTTGGCTCATCTTTGTTTTCACCGTCACAAACGGAAATACCTATGACGCAGTTTTTTTTACCTGACGGGAGGGGTACTGGTGGACCAATCACAGCGCTTGCAGTTCGCGTAGATCTAATGCGCTGTTAAAATTTTTGCGAGGTGCACGTCAGGCTACGCAAAGCTACGCAGAGGATACGACTATAAATCGGGCTTTAGTTCTGTATGCTATTGTTTATCGTTTAAATAACTGATAATATTACTTTAACGTACAGACATCTATTCAGCCTGCTGTTCTGTCTGCTATTGTTTAGTTGTATAACTTGCCTTTCCAGATTAAATGTCTGTTCTTCGGCTTGGATTTTGTTAAATTATTTTCTAAATAAACGCAACGTATAGTCCACTGTGACTTATATATGTTATTTCGTCTTAATGACGCATTTTTGAATGATGCAGCTTATACTCCGGTGCGGCTTATAGTCCGGAAAGTATAGGTACGTAATGCACTTTACTTGTAATGCTTTACCCCCGACACTGGGTATGAGAATCTATTGTACTATTGCCTCCCTGTGACACGTCGCTTTTATTGTTTCCTAATCTTTGTATAAAAGCCTCTGCTAAATGCCTAAATCTAATGTAAATAAATGCGAAGTTATTTGTTATGTAAGCCAGCATAATTTAAATAGATATTTGAATTAATGCCATTTAGTTGCATTCAATTAAAAAAAGGAATAACAGACAACGGCGTAAAGACCGAAACTAGCTGAGATTGATGGAGATTGAGAGGGCGGCCCGTGCAGCGTGGACATCTGCCAGCCGTGTGACCTCTGCCATTTGTAATGATCAACTGTGGAAAACATGCAAACGAGAGGACAAACATGGCCAAAATCCTGCTAAAAAAGACTTGGCAGGCATTTAAAATGTGTGTGTGTGTGTCTGGCTTGCCAAGGTTGGCAGGGTCTTTGATTCGCTCTGACAGTCTTTGATGGCCTCCCAGTGCCCGATGCACCTTAACGCACACACGCACGCACGCACACACATCCTCTGTGCCGGATCAGACAAAGCAGAACAGGGCTGACGTAACTCGGAGGAAAAGATGAGAGTGGGCTCGGAATGTGGGATGAAACGTTGAAAAAAGAAGAATTGTTGTCATTCTCTGTTAGCGATCGGACAGAGATTTTTCCCTGGCACTGTTCCCGCTGTGAGCCGCAAACCATCAGCCAGCTGAATGCAAAAGCAGTAGTAGAACGGCGGTCTCCAGCAGAGACAGACCAGCCTGTTAATGTTAGACAGCTATGGACGTGTCTTTCCTTTTAACAGTCTGTCTCTCGTGTTTTTAACTAGCAGAGCTGCAAAACAGTTCACATTAACCATTAACAGTCTAGGACAGATTGATTGTGTCACATAAGCATTAAGCGTCAAGTGATCAGATGACTATTGGTTTAAATCCTGGTTAAAGTTTAAACTTAAATATATCACCAAACAGGGCTGTGTTTCCGAAAAAGCATCGTTATGGTTGTTGTTACCATTGAACTCTATTGGTAAGGACAGATCTTGCGACCATAGTTGCTTTCGGGAAACGCATTTAAGATTATTACAATTCTTAAAAAAAAAACCTTGGACTTGTACCAAGGTCAACTTTAACGTCAAGCCACTTGAAAACAGCATGTTGACGTTAAATGCATAACACATCAGAACATTTCGATTTCCGCTTAAACATTTTTCGTGACAATCTTGACACGCTGAAGTATTTTTCGCATAAATTATAAAAAGAAATTCTGCGTTGTTTAAAAATGCTGTTTCTATCGAGCTAAATTATTAATATCGTCTTATCTTGTTTGGGGACTGCAGCTGGTTTTGAACAGGACTCAGTAACTTCTGTTTCAAAGGTTTGTTCATGCATTAGACCGAAACTCAAACCCAGCTTGTAAATGAGATGGTGTGACCTTACCAGACCGGTGCGTCAAATATAAAAAAAAGGGTAGTTTACCAAAAAATTAAAATGAAAAAAATGTCATCATCATTTACTCACCCACAAGTTGTTTCAAACCTGTATGAATTATTTTGTTCTGCTGAACAGATTCTTCCATACTATTATTATTCCTACTATGGAAGTCAATGGTGCCCCAGATCTGCTTTGTTACAAACATTCTTCTAAAAATCTTCCTTTGTGTCCATCAGAACAAAGAAAGTTATACAGGTTTGTAATAACATGAGAGTGAGTAAATGATCACCGATTTTCATTTTTTAGTAAACTATCCCTTAAAGATCAAATGCAAAATCACTTAGCTTATCTAGAGTCAACCAAGCCATGGATTCTTAAAGGCTCTGAAACAAAGATAGAGTTTGTGTACATGCACAAAGCAAATTAAGAGATTTATTTTTTATCATATTTTATTCATAATATTTAAAAATAATGTTAAATTCTTCAATATTTACCGTATTACAGTTCGAATGAGTATATTAAAGGAGTAGTCCACTTTAAAGATGGGGTCCATTGACTTTTTATAGTAGGAAAAAAATACTATGGTAAGTATGGGCCACATCTTTAAAGTGGACTACTCCTTTAATATGGCATCATGTGATTCAGATTTACACCTAAACACACAAAAACAAATCAAACGGCCAATGGTTGCTTTATGTATGAGTTAAACTAAAGTAGTTAAAATATTTTGATTGCCAGTGTCATCAGGTGTAATGTTTTAATTGAAGATGCTATTGCATTGTATTGCAAGTTCCATCCTGACCTCTTTTCTATCAATGTCTCTTGCGTCTCTCATTTCTTTCCTCTCTTGTTTTTCATCACCATCATCTCTTTCTCTCTTCTATAGACAGTGCTTTGGGCAGTACTGAAGATGAGAGAACCCTCTTGAGAATGGCTGAGAGAGAGAGAGCGAGCATGTGAGGGCAAGAGGGACCTGAACTTAAATACACACACACACACACACACACACACACACACACACACACACACACACACACACACACACACACACACACACACACACACACACACACACACACACACACACACACACTTAGTGCATTGTATGTGTGTGCTAAGTGGGTTAGGTTTCTAAATGACAGATCATTATCATGCTAATTAAAGCATTTTGTAGCTGAGACTTGCACAGCACTTGCGTGTTTGTGTGTCTAATTAAGGAAGGTTCATCAGCGCCCAACTCATTTACACTGGACAAGAGCTACACACTGATTCTTGCAAACGGACAGTGAATTATATTTAGCCTTAAGACAACTGGACCAACACAGCCCAACACAGCTAAACCTAATGAACACAGCCCAACACAGCTAAACCACATTAACACAGCCCAACACAGCTAAACTACATGCAACCCAACACCATAAAACACGGACAGGAAGCACAGCTAAAACTCGTTAACACAACCCGACACAGCTAAACCACATAAACACAACCCAACACAGCTAAACCACATAAACACAACCCAACACAGCTAAACCACATAAACACAACCCAACACAGCTAAACCATATGAACATAGCCCAACACAGCTTACCCATATGAACATAGCCCAACACAGCTTACCCATATGAACATAGCCCAACACAGCTAAACCACATAAACACAACCCAACACTGCTAAACCACATAAACACAACACAACACAGCTTAACCATATGAACATAGCCCAACACAGCTGAACCACATGAACACAACCCAACACAGCTTAACCACCTGAACACAACCCAACACAGCTAAACCACATGAACACAACCCAACACAACTAAACCACATGAACACAACCCAACAAAGTTAAAGCACATGAACACAACCCAACACAGTTAAAGCACATGAACACAACCCGACATAGCTTAACCACATAAACACAACCCAACACAGCTAAACCACATAAACACAACCCAACACAGCTAAACCACATAAACACAACCCAACACAGCTAAACCACATAAACACAACCCAACACAGCTAAACCATATGAACATAGCCCAACACAGCTTAACCACATGAACACAACCCAACACAGCTAAACCACATGAACACAACCCAACACAGTTAAACCACATAAACACAACCCAACACAGCTAAACCACATTAACACAACCCAACACAGCTAAACCACATAAACACAACCCAACACAGCTAAACCACATAAACACAACCCAACACAGCTAAACCACACAACCCAACACAGCTAAACCACATAAAAACACAACCCAACACAGCTAAACCACATGAACACAACCCAGCATAGCTAAACCACATAAACACAACCCAATACAGTTAAAGCACATGAACACAACCCAACACAGCTAAACCACATAAACACAACCCAACACAGCTAAACCACATGAACACAACCCAACACAGCTAAACCACATAAACATAACCCAACACAGCTAAAATACCCACAGTAAGCACAGCTAAAACACATTTACACAACCCAATTTAGCTAAACCGTATGAACATAGCTCAGCACAGCTTAACCACACGAACACAACCCAACACAGCTAAACCACATGAACACAACCCAACCCATCTTAATCATATGCACACAACCCAACACAACTTAACCATATGAACACAACCCAAAATAGCTAAACCAAATGAACACAACCTAACACAGCTTAACCATATGAACACAACCCAACATAGCTAATCCACATGAACACAGTCTAGCACAGCTAAACCACATAAACACAACCCAACACAGCTTAACCATATTAACACAACCCAACAAAGCTAAACCACATGAACACAACCCAACACAGCTAAACCACATAAACACAACCCAAGACAGCTAAACCACATAAACACAACCCAACACAGCTCAACCACATCTGTAAAACCCAACACAGCTGCAACATATGAACAGAACATATCACAACTAAACCATATGAACAAACTCAACACAGATAAATCCCACGTGACAGTTCCAGTGAACCACCATGACAGCTCAACATACCCAACACACTGTCGTCTGGCAAATGCTGAACTTTGACCTCTGTAGGTCAGATAAGAGTTACACTGTTAAACTCCCCCTAATGTGTCTGCAAAGAGGAGATAGCAACACGCAATTTGTTACAGCCATTAGCTCGACAATGATTAAAACATAATCCTGAATGATGAATCAGATTATAACTATCTAATCAATTTTAGAAGGAAATATTGCCACAGTCCAATGCTGGTGTACATTGTAGCAGAAATCATATAATATCTTAAAGGAGGAAGGCTGATTTCAAATCAGACCTCCCAAACACCTGTCTCTGTGGTAATGAGGGAAAAAATTATCTCAGACCAGTAACTTTAACCCAAGAGGCTTCGAGCACATGATCCCCGTTGACTCAGTAATGTTAGAGAGGACATGGTGCTGGCTCAGTTCAATGAAGCGCTTCCTAATGCTAATGCTAGCGGTCGGAGCGAGAGAGGTTTAATTAGCGACTTAGTATTGATCAGCACAGAAGGTACCTGTGCTGACAGTGCACAGTGTGAGGGACCATGTGTGTGGTTGTGTAAGCCGTATGAGGAATGTAATTAAGAAATTCACAAACCGCTGAGGGAGGTCGCTTGAAATCGAGATACTCTGGTGCACTGTGTGTACGGAAGCTCAGGATGTGGCGTGCTCTTTTATGAGTAAATATGGCACTTATTATTATGATGTCTTTTCCTAATCAACCAAAACAAATGATTACTATTACTTCAAAGTACTTAATACCGTAATGATATCAGATGATAATAGCATGGTTCACTGATGTATGCTTTTTATAGGTACTAAAATTAATGTATTTAAAAGAATGGTATTTGCATACCTAAATGTAAGAATACTATGGTATTACCATGGTAATGGCCAGAAAAACATGGTTTGTTTGGAGAAGGTTTGTATGCTCCAAAGAGTGAAGTGTGAAATCTCTCTCTCTCTCTCTCTCAGTGCTTTGAGTTCAATGGGAAAGAGAGAGGGAGAGAGAAAGAGAGTGAGAGGAAACCATGGAAACCAGAGGTTTCTGATAAATGGCTGAAGTCTGTCCCTATGTGTGTGCATGTTCATGCCCTGCACTCCGTCATGTCTGCTATCTATACGTTTGGACAGGGTTGTGTGTTAGACTTGAATTGACAGCAGTTGCACAGGTGGACAGGTAGTGATGTGTGTCTTTGCATACTTGTGTGGTTTGTCCTACATACACATCTACATGTATGTAGATCAGTGATTCAAGACCCAGATTTGACCTGTGCACCAAAATAGTACAGAAACAACTTGGTGGGTTTGTTTTGTCTCAAGATGCACACCAGTAACGTTTGTAAAGACGACTTATTCTGTGTATGGGTCAATGACGTGACATTAATTATTTTGTGTCTGTATGGTTCAATTTAATGTAAAAGGGTTCAAATGTAAAAATACATTTGCAGATAACTTGCATACATTCTCTTTTTTGAGGACAAAGTTGAAAATTTCTGGTTTTATTTCATTTTGAAAGAATATTTGGGGCATAATTGCAAGCGTGACATTAATTCTTTTGTGTCCGTATGGTTAAATTAAACATAAAAGGGTTAAAAAAAAAAAAAATTGCAGATAACTTGCATACATTCTCTTTTTTGAGGACAAAGTTTAAAATTTCTGGTTTTATTTCATTTTGAAAGAATATTTGGGGGATAATTGCAAGCGTGACATTAATTATTTTGTGTCCGTATGGTTCAATTTTTATGTAAAAGGGTTAAAATTTCAAAATAAATTTGCAGATTACTTGCATACATTCTCTTTTTTAAGGACCAAGTCTAAAATTTCTGGTTTTATTTCATTTTGAAAGAATATTTGGGGGATAATTGCAAGCGTGACATTAATTCTTTTGTGTCCGTATGGTTAAATTAAACATAAAAGGGTTAAAATTTAAAAATCAATTTGCAGATTACTTGCATACATTCTCTTTTTTGAGGACAAAGTTTAAAATTTCTGGTTTTATTTCATTTTGAAAGAATATTTGGGGAATAATTGTAAGCGTGACATTAATTATTTTGTGTCCGTATGGTTCAATTTAATGTAAAAGGGTTAAAATTTCAAAATAAATTTGCAGATTACTTGCATACATTCTCTTTTTTGAGGACCAAGTCTAAAATTTCTGGTTTTATTTCATTTTGAATGAATGTTTGGGGGATAATTGCAAAAATGTCAATGTGGTGTAACCGGTCTGTCAATTGGTGTAACTAGTATTTTTTAAAATGAAAATATAAATATATCCATAAAAATTGTGGAATAAAATATAATCATCTAGTTTAGTGTAGTAATATTTTATTTACATACATTTTTACATCATTTGTCAAAGATTATTTAGAAAACAGAGCTGTTTTCAGCATATGTCAGGACAAATATTACAAAAACACATTAAAATGTACATTTTGAAAAAACGTATTAAATAATATTTTAAAATTATTTTTTTGTTTGTTTTGATTACGCTTACATGCCATCAAGGTGGATAAAATATTTAATATTTCTTATTCTTTGGCGCAATTGGCGGTTACACCATTTGACATTTTCAGGTCCATTCAGTCTTAACTTTCATAAAAATGATGCAAATGTAATTTTTTATTGCATAAAATTAACATAAATACACAATGTACACTGAAATAAACCTGATGCATGCTTTTAAAACAAGTTTTTAAAAAAGATTTTAGAATTTCTCATCTTGCCAAACCATTTTTGTCACTGAACCATAAAACCAAGGCCTAGTCCTGGCTTTAACCTCGGAAACCACCTAATTTTTTTGTATTCCCATAAACTTAAATCTACAATTTAGTGAATTATTAAACATACTGAGTCAAAAAATTTAAATTTTTGGTTTCTATTTGTGACCCTGGACCACAAAACCAGTCATTAAATGCATGGGTATGTTTGTAGCAATAGCCAAAAATACATTGTATGGGTCAAAATTATCGTTTTTTATGCCAAAAATCATTAGAATATTAAGTAAAGGTTATGTTCCATGAAGATATTTTGTAAATTTTCTACCATAAATAAAAAAAATTATCTATCATTAGTAACGTGTTGCTCAGGACTTCATTTGGACAACTTTAAAGACGATTTTCTCAATATTTAGATTTTTTTTGCACCCTCAAATTCCAGATTTAAATAGTTTTATCTCGGTCCTATAATAAAAAACCATACATCAATAGAAAGATTATTTATTGATGATGTATAAATCTAAAAAAGACCCTTATGACTGATTTTGTGGTTGAGGGTCATAAATGTCTCTTGAATTTCCCTTATTTCATACTCTCTGCATTCACCTAAGGAGACAAGAAAATAAACTTTTAAAGGATCTTTATATCTAAAAGTGTAGATTTAATTTAGTCCAGAACAGACATGGGTTGCAATGTATCATTTCAAAACTACTAATGAACCAACTGAGTGGTAACTCGATGTGTCTTTGTGTATCTGTATGCAATGATGGCTAATTTCGGAGGGGTTGCAGCGTGAAGCCCGTCTCTGTCTGCCGTCCGTCTGTCGGTCTCCCTCTTAATTGTCGATCTTTAATTCGGTTAACTCAGGACAAAGACACCGCCGATCCATTTTGCTCTCTCGCTCCATCATTATTCCCGTTCTTTTTTTACGTTCCTTTTGCGGCTTAATTGGCGCACGGCGATGCGGCTTAATGGAAGCAGACTGCTGAAAGCTTTTCAACGCTCGCAATTCATCTCCCTCGCTCTCTTTTCTCAAACGCACACTCAAAAGTTTTCTCTCGCTGTCTTTATCACACGCAAAGTCGGTGGATTCTCACAGTACGTGAATCTCGTGAACGTTCTCAGGAAATGTCATGAAGATGTCAGCATCATATCTGACACCCAAAAACAGAAGATATGGTTTGCCTTTTTGGGACCACATGCAAAAAATTATGTGTTAATAGCATTTAAAACAGTATTTACATTCATTTTCTTAAATTATATAATTAAGAATAATCAGTATTGGAAATGAGGAAATTACAAGAATTTGGGAGCAGCGCTGTGAGATTCTCATAAAAATGTCAATGCAATAAACTGGCTTCACTTTCAATATGTCAAATACAATCTCTTACTTATTTTCTTTAATTTTAAGCTGAAATGGCATTCATCCTCACACACACACATACGCGCACAAACTCAGAGAATAACAGATATTTATGCGTTTTATAAACGAAGGCCTCCAGCAGTCTCAGCTCTCCGCATAGACGCTGACAAATAGATGCCTTTCTTGAAAAGCTGCGCTGAACGTGTGTGTGCGTGTTTGCTGCAGTGAGGTGAAGAGTGGGAGGGATAGAGTTTTGAGAGACAGAGAGAGAGAGAGAGAGAGAGAGAGAGAGAGAGAGCTGGAGTGGGTCGTAATGGGTGTAATTTGAGCGAGAGAGACAGAGACGAAATAAAGAGCGCAACGATTAGGAGAGGAAGACGGGGGTTATCCAGAGAATCAGAAATAGAAAAATGGCAGAACGCGAAGCTGTCTGAGAGGTTTGGAATGGACTGAATGTAATGAAAGAGAGAGAGAAAGAGAGAGAGAATTTAAAGGTGAAGTGAGTCATTGCTTGCATTGCAACTGGAGGCACCTTTCCAAACAGGTATCCCGAACACTTCCGGCTGTCTGTGGGTCCTTTCGTTCACAGAGGTCTTGCATGTATTGACGGCTTCCACACACTGTCAAAACACGCCATCTCATATCCAGTGTTGGGGAAAGTATTACAATATTAAAAAAGTAAAAAAGTAACTATTTCCGTTACTTAGTTACTTTTCATGGAAAGTAATGCTTAGATTACTTTTAAGTTACTTTTGCATTACTTTTCTTACTTGGCTGAAGCTTGATCTCTTTCAGGCCTTGCAGGTGTTTTTTTAGGAAGTTCTGCAATCAGACATTGCATATTTTCATCGCAAAAATTCCAAGCTCTGGACTGCCATCTCCGTTTCTGACTCAAACTGTTCCCGCTAACCATGGATTCACACCAGCCGCATTTGAGGCATCAAAATCGCATCTACCGCGTCTAGTTTGCCGCTTTAACATTTTGAGTTTACTCGTCTCATTCGCACGTGAAAGCCGTATGTGAAATTCTAGTCATCGAGACATTCACGCGAAAATGGGAGGGGCTTCTGCGATGCTGCTCGCTTTCTGTAATCACGTCACTATTAGAGCAAGCTCCTGATTGGTTAACGCAGCACGTTTTTCCGCCAAAGTTCAAATTTTTCAACTCGCGCGACAACGCTCAATTTGTGGCATTCGCGCGAACTAGATGCGTGAATGAGGCGGAATCGAGTCTACCACGCCGCGCTACACACCTCATTCGCGCCGCGAGACCTCCAGACGCATTCCAACGCGTCTTTACATTGACTTAACATTGAAATCACTTGCGCTTGACGCCTCTAAAGCGGCTGGTCTGAACGCATCATTAGGCGCGCATATATTGCGTAATTCTACATGACTACGTTTAGTTTAATTCAGTAAATTTTATATCTAATTAATTAAACTGAAAAATAACTTGCATTACCAAAAAAAAGGCAAATTGAGCGTTGCCGTTGCAAACGCGCAAGTTGAAAAATTTGAACTTTGGCGGAAAAACGTGCCACATTAACCAATCAGGAGCTTGCTCTAATAGTGACGTGATTTTTAAAAAAATAACTTAAATAGTAATGTGTACATTTACAGTAATGCGTTACTTTACTCGTTACTTCAGAAAAGTAATATTATTACGTAATGCGTTACCCCAAAACAGCTCATATCAAAATTTTGTTACATATTTACACTTCACATTACAGTCCTCATTACAGAACCATGCACACTTTTCCTTGAGGCCATAACAAGTGAATTTTTCTACAGTGGCACATGCTACTACCGAGTGTGTATATATGTGTGCGTTAGGCTGGCGAGGTTGCACCTCCCAACGTGAGGTATTAACCTGATAACATGTCTGGACCATTCCCACGGCAACAGAAGCTGTCCCTTTCCATCCCTGGCATGTTGACCTTTACTATGACCTGCCCTAGAGAAAGACAGAGAGAGATTGATTGAAATAGACAGAGAGAGAGAGAGAGAAAGAGAGAGAGAGATCTGCCCACTGTTCTAACCCTGCATCTGCAACCTTCAAAGCTATAGTGATGCACAAGTGTGTATGTGTGTGAGCCACCTGCATTTGTGTGTACATGAAAGGAATTTGATGGCAGATTCACATCAAACAGGCCTGTCTGAGAGTTGACCTCACATAACCAGAGAGAGAGAGAGAAAATCTTTCTTTTCTTTACACTCCATTTTTCTTCGTGTGCTCTGGGTTAAAGCTTATTAAGACTGTTGTAAGATGTGTGTGTGGGTAGTGAAATATCTTCTAACTCTTGTGAAAACGCTTGCAACAGTCTCAGACGGCACACCCACAGACCATTCACGGAGAGCCTGATGCATATCGCGCACGAAACTGCCAAGAGATTTCTCAAACCGGCGTGCTCCGATCTGATTGGCTGGCTTTACGCAATTTTCACAAGTCGAGGTGTGCAGTCCGCTCAGAGCTAGGTTACAAACACGGGCCTCTAATGAGAACTTCTGAAGAGCAACCAATCGCTGTTGCCAAAGCCTGCAAAGTTGCATCAGTAAAACGCTGGAAGATATTCAAAGGTTTGTTTGACTCTATAAGCACCTGCAATAAAATGAGTTTTCAAAACGATCATAAAGCAGCTTTAGAAATGTAAATGTTGCCATTCGGTTAACTACACAATATCAGCACAATTTTGGCATGAACCATTTGATGTAAGGGTGTCTAAGAGGTAATTCGTAAAAACAACAGTGGGCTTCAGGGCGCACGACTCAATAATCTTATCTCAAGTGTGTCATAATTTGCAACACTTCACGATGTCCTGACAAAAAACTAATGTGTAGTATTTTTCAGTCCTCCATATGGCAAAATAATAAATTTCTTTGCCCAAAAATATGTTTTACATATACTGTATGCTTAAAATATATTGTAACATAAAAGTAATAATTGACGACAGGCCGTTGAATTATGACAAAATAATGAACACCCAATGTGGTAATGTGGCACAATGTGAAGCGGAGTTACATCTTGGGTGTGCATTATTTTAAAATAATTCAAAGGACCGGAGTCAATTATTCCTCTAATGCTACGTACACACCAAACGCGGGGCATCGCGTTACTCGTTCTAGATTACTCGCTGGATTTAACTTAGTGTCATGCAAATTTTCGCTCGAGTTGAATATTAATAAGCGAATAGCGTGTTTTCGCGGCAAACGCGACGGCCATATTGCATCATTCGCATCACCCGCGCGAGAACGTGTCTGATTGCATCTTTGCATTGACTTTGTATGTAATCTACTCGCGCATATTGTTGAACTCGCATCTGGTGTGAAACCACAGTTATACCACGGTTACCACAAACATCACATTTTTAAGACATTTGACAGGTTAGATGTGCGGTTTACAGAAAAATAATCAACACCCATGGAATATTTCTCAATCAATCAGAATAAAGCATTCAACAGGCCCGTGGTATAAAATATTGTAATATACAACGTTTTCTTCCAATGCGACGTGGATCTTTTTTTTTTTAAAATATATAAATTATATTAAAATATACAAAATATCTTTCAGCACATATGTTATATTTGAAAATATATATTTTTTATCGTATCCGTACAAGCCTTTTATACATGGTGAAATAAAAGGGAAACGCTAGTATTGGCGCAATTTCTGAATTATTATCTTTTCTAATGACGAAACGGCAAGCAAAACACGCCACTTGCGTACCCATTGTTTGTTTTGCCTACTTGATGACATCACGCATGTTATTAAAGATGGCAAGCCATGATTGGTCAGGAAGGAACGAGTAGTCATGTTTCTTGTCAAAAAAATGTAAGGGTTAAAATCGGCTAATCTGATACTGTGACTATCTCAACAGACAAAAATACTGTATGTATTGTGTTTCGATGTTTGCTTCAAGGGCACCTATGATCCGATTCACGATTTTACATTTCCTTTGGTGTGTAAGTGTGTATTAGTACATGTTAATGATATGCAAAAGCAACAGTTTACTTCCTGGGACTGATGATGTAGTAAAGACCGACATTATGATAATTCCTCCCGCTTTGGACTCACAGCCTGTAAGTTAACTCCTGTTAGCATTGCATTGCGACCAAATCTATCAAACATGGTAAGAAGCGTCACATTTCCTGCTGACGTCAGAGGTATTCTGACCAATCACAACTTACAGGTTAGCTGGCCATCAGGGACACAGAGCTTTTCAAATCCGTGCGTTTCAGGAAGAGAGTGAAATCTGGTACTACAAAAATGTACGGTATGTGGAAAATAATGACCCATAAACAATGCATAAACATTGTATTATATCAAATACACAAAATAACGTTGTTTTTTAGCAATTAAATAGGTGCCCTTTAATCTATAATGAGAGCAGTATAAAGGATTTGAACTATAAGGAAGTACATACGACACTATTCTAGTCAGTTTCTTTCATACAGATTTTGGCCTATCCCCATTTAAGGTGATTGATGGTACCACATAACCTATATAAAAAAACAACTGCTTGGGGCGTTCCCAAGATGGCCGCAGAGTGAACCCGACTTGCCTAAAGGGACGTGATTGATTTCAAACATTGTTGATTTCACACCCTCGAAACGCACCTTATCCGTGTGTCAAGCGCTACTGTATGAGAGGGCCCGAACCCCCCTAAAACAGCTCTGCACGATTATTCCTGGCTGCCTCATTTCCAAGTCCAATTTCTCAGAACAGAGCGATTGAGCGACGCCAGCCGAGAGGCCCACCGCCAGCCCCCCTCCTCTCTGCCGCAGGAAGTCGGGTGTGTAGAGAGCATCCTGCAGTCGATAGGGGTATCGATCCCACTCCGGTTTGGTAAAGTGACAGATAAAGCAACGAGTGGAATGACAGGGCGAGAAAAATCATTTAACCCCACGGGGCCAGGAGAGGCGGCGCGGTTAATGACGGCGTACGGCGAGGGTTTATCTTCGCGGTAAGATAGCGGGAACGCAAACAGGGCCGTCGTGCGGAGAAGAGGGAAGAAAAAAAGAGATAAGGAGAAGGAGAGATAGAGGGAGAGACGTGCCTCATTTTCTAAGAAGTGATTTGAATAATGAGCGAGTGTAATTTTCTCCCTCTCTCTCTCTCTCCCTCTCGTCCGTGGTGGCGGGTCTCTAATTGCTCAGGCTGAATGTAGAGCGAGCTCGTAGCCTGTGATCTGAAGCTCCCGCTCTCACGTAATCACACGCTTTACTCTGTCCTTCCTTTTAGTTCCTTTATGTTTCCGTTTCTTTCTTTTTTTTTCTCATTTTTTCTTGCCGTCTCTGGGCACTTTCTATGAATAGAGTAGAAAAACGGCCCTGAAACTTTTTCTTCCTTTTCAACAATTGGTCTGAAAATCTCGCTCAGGTGGTCAAAATAGCTAGTTTGTTATGAAGTTTGTGATTTTGCATCTATTTTAGCAAGCTTTTGTGTAAAAAAAAATACATTTTGGAATATACAGCTTAGGAACAGATTTGTGGTATTTTGCACTTTTTTCAAACTATAGCAGGAAACAACGCTATCTAATGACAATTCGTACATATTTTACGAAGTGCCAAATTCGTATTAATTTGTACGAACACATTCTTACATTTTTGTACGATTTGCTTTTGTAACACCCCCTGTGACATTGTGGTTAGGGGTGGGGTTTCGTAATTGTTGCTTATGATAATCGTATGTTTTTGTATGATCCACTTCGTACAATTTTATACGAATAAATTATATGTACGAATTCTTGTGATGTCAGGCTGGACGAAAACATGAACTGTACGCCTTTATAGAGAGAAACATAAAGTATCATACAAATAAGGAACTCAAGTCAGGTCAAAGGTTGAGTGGGTGGAGAATGTTAATTACTAAATAATATTAACTAATAACACAGCATACATCAAATTATAGCAGGAAACAACGCTATCTCATGGCAATTCGTTCGTTTTTTACAAAGTGCCAAGTTCGTATTAATTTGTACAACCACATTCGTACATTTTTGTACGATTTGCTTTTGTAACCCCCTGTGATGGTGGGGTTAAGGGTGGGGTTTCGTAATGGTTGCTTATGATAATAATATGTTTTTGTTCGATTAACTTCGTATGAATTCATAGGAAAAAATAATATGTACGAATTCTTGTGAGGTCAGGATTGAGGAAACCATGAACTGTACGCCTTTATAGAGAGCAACATAAAGTATCATACAAATAAGGAACTCAAGTCAGGTCAAAGGTTGAGTGGGTGGAGAATATTAAAGAGCACCTATTGTCCGATTCACATTTTTTGATTTCCTTTGGTGGGTAAGTGTGTAAGTTCATGTTAACGATATGCAAAAGGTACAAACCCCAAAGAAAACGATGACGGGAGTTATCATCTCCAACATAAATCTCTTTTCTTGGACTACAACAAACACACGGATTGTAGGCAACAGTTTACTTCCTGGGATTGGTGATGTAGACAAGACCGACATTATCATAATTCCTCCCGCTTCGGACTCAGCCTGTTAGCATTGCATTGTGAGCGAATCTTTCAAACATGGTAAGGAGCATTACAGGCCAATCAGGGACACAGAGCTTTTCAAATTTGTGTGTTTCAGGAAGAGATTGAAATCTGGAGCTACAAAAATGTACGGTATGTGGAAAACACATTGTATTATACCGAATACACAATTTTCTTTAGCAATGAAATAGGTGCTCTTTAATTACTAAATTATATTAACCAATAACACAGCAGACGCCATATTATCCAATAACATTACCATTTAATCAAACCCTTGATATTAAACTAGATTTGATTGCTGACATCTGTTACTTACACTATTATAATACAGGAAAAATAAGAAACGAACATGCATGCTTTTGTATACTATAAAAATAAAAGTACATACTGTAATTTGCCTCATGTTGGTGGATGTTTCCGGATTTTGACGCAAAACAGCGCTATTCATGAATTTACCGTGAACACGATAAGACCAGAATCCAGTCTTTATATAATGATCTGCAAAATATAAAAAAAAAACTAAAGAGAGGGCAGACTTACATTCATCTTCGCTTTACTGCAAGAGTCAGTAGAAAGCCAAACTACTTAAAATGTCGTTGTATGGATAAGTGTGTGTGTGTGTCCAGGGCATGGAGTGCTACTCCTGAGTGGCAAATACAATAATTGTATGTTACGCTGGCGCAAAGCAATCAGACATGAATGAAGAAATTAATTGGCCGATCTCTGGAGTTTAAACCGAGTCCCTCCCTCCCGACACACACACACACACATACACGGTTGCTCTAATAAGCCGTGGCTGACAGCCCCTCCCGTGAACATTAGCGGGCAGAGGATCAGAGAGGGGCATTATGGGAGATGAAAGAGGTGCGGAGGATGCCGCCGAGGTTGCCGGGGTGCGTTACGCCTTACGAACCTGCCAGGCAAGAGCGAAAAAATGATTACACACACGCGCGCAAATGCATAGAGGAATTTTAACATGAAGTAATGCTATACCTGTTGACCTTGTTTGAATATAGATGATAACAATAAATGTAACTTACAAAAGAGCAGGAGAAAATGTTAAATGCTAAAAACGTGTTTTATTAAAAAAATGATTATACGTAGACTTTTATGTTGTATATCGTACACATTCTCGTACACAATAGTTTATACAACTTAACTGATGTATCTTATTGTCAGCGTACAAAAACTTTTTTTTTTCTTAAATTAACAAAAACGCATATATGTAAAAAAAAAAAACGTAATGTATAACAAATTTAACTATATGTGAGATAAACGATCTCACGCTTTTGCAAATACTACAATAATTTCCAATGTGCCGGGCGAACCACCGTGTGACAAAATGATGACTAGTATTCAATTTTCCCTCTAATTGCCCCCTTGGCTACCCCACCCCCCCTTCAGTCCTCGCCGCATTACCGTTGCCATAACCAGGCTGTTTAATAAACGGCCCTTCTCCCCAGGGTCATGCGCATATGTGTGTGGTTCTCTGAGGCGGTATTTAGAGGTGACAGGGTCACGCAAATGGTTTGTGTTCTTTGCGACATGGGGCTTGTCATCGACGCTTCGCTCGCTCATGCATGCCAAACGCGCACGCATGTACTGACTGTAGCAGTGTGAAGTGGGAATGACACTTTGTGACTTTAAACGCAGATCTGAGGCCAGGTGTTCGTGCTCGGCGCTTTTATGATTCCCACTTTCATCCTTGATGGAAGGAGAGATAGACAGCGGGGGGTGTACACAGGAAGGCAGATGGACAGGAACGGCGCGCTCGCATGTCAGGGGAAGATACGGCTGCGGATGGCATTGTCTGTGAGCCGAAATTACCGGCTCTCAAAAACATCCCAGCGGGAAATGGATCTCGGCCTAGCCTGCGAGAGAAACAAAAAGTAGGGAACGGATGAAAAGAACATTTTTAAAAGAGCATTCGCGTGACTTCATTAGTTTGTGGCGCAACAAGAAGGAACGGCACGCATTTGTTTACGGGATAAACGAGAGAGAGACCTTTTCAGATGTTTAGCGCGCGTGAACGCAGAATCTCAATTAGCGCTCCAACCGAGACATCAGGCCCTGCGCACGTGCCGAATCGATCAATTAATTAGCCGGCGGTGCGCCGATCCTCCCGAGGTCTTCAATCAAATGCACGCACACACACATGCGCTCGCAAGAAACGGCGTGGGGGACAAACGCGCAGCAATCTCTCTCTCTCTCCTGTCTGTGCGGCACAAGGGCCCCCCGGACGGCATATTATTCATCCGACAGACAAGTGAGCGAGGGAGCGCAATAAAAGCACGTCTTCACATGCGCGCGCTGACTCAGGAGCTGCATATATCAAAATAAGAGGAAAAAAGCAGAATTATCCGGTGTGCTGCCGAGAACGTGGAAGGAATACAAATACCACACACATGCACGCACACACGCTCAATCTTTGGGTTTCTGTGCACACTGCTTTTGCATTGGAAGCCTCTCTCTTTCTCTCTCTCTCTCTCTGGCGGTCTCGGGCACAGAGTGGCTTCCTTGTAGACTGGGAGCAATTTCCTGCCCTGATTGGTCAGATTACATGCATTAGGGAACTGAAGTATTTAAATCGCAGTAAAATAACAGGAAGAGAGCGCGGAGATGCAGGGGGATCAGCACACGCTGTCTCTCGCTCTGCGGCGGTCTCGCGCTTTCCGTGACACGCACACATGCGCGCGGTGGAAAATTAATTCAGGCACTGAAGGGGAGCGCTGTCTGTGAATACTAATGCCAGCGCGCTGAAAGACCCCGGCAGCGGAACGCACGCACACAAAACTTAGCCGAGTGCCGAGTGTGTGCGTTAGACAGGTGAAGATTGTGTGTTTGCTAGACGGCCGAAGTGTGTAAGATATTTAAAGTGTGTCTGCGTGTGTTTGTTAGATAGGAAAAATAGGTAAGACATTTAAAATGTGTGTGTTTTTAGACAAAGTATGTAAGTGTGTTGACAGGTGAAGTGAGTGTGTTTGTTAGATGGCCAAAGTGTGTGAGACAACTGAAATGTGTGCGTGTTAGGCAAAGTGTATGGGATAATTATAAAGTGTGTTTGTGTGTGTGTGAAAGACTGGTAAGGGTGCGTGTTTGTTAGACAAGCAAAATTTGTAAGACATTTAAAATGTGTGTGTATGTGTTTGATAGACAAAGTGTGTGTGCTTGTCAAAGTGTGTTAGACATTTGAAATGTGTGTGCGTTTGGTAGAAAAGTGTACGTGTGTGTGTGTGTGTGTTACACAGACAAACTGTAAAAGTGTGTGTGGCTGTGTGTGTGTTAGACGGCCAAAGAAAGTGTGGAAGACAATTACAACATGTGCGTGTGTGTGCGCGCGCGTGTGTGTATATGTGCGTATTAGACAGACAAAGTGAGCCACTGTGGTCATGTGTATTAGACGGTTGTGTGTGTTTTTGTGTGTGTGCATGATGGGCAAAGTATGTGAGAAATGTGTGTGTTACATGGACAAACTGTGTAGGACTTTAAAAATGTGTGTGTTTTTTGTGTTCGTTAGACAGAAGTAGTGTGTACATGTGGATTTGTTTGAGTGCAAACAGGTAAAAATATATGCATGTGATTGACAGGTCTGGTGAGGTGTTCAGTAGATGGGTCCTTTTGTGTGTGTGTGTTAGATATGTGAATTTGTGTGTGTATGCGTGTTAGCCAGGTAAAATGTGTGTGTACGAGTTAATGTGTGTGGAGCTGTGCTTTGCTCTTAACTGCTCTTTAATATCTCTCAGTCTCGTGCTTCTTAACAAGCCTCTAACGATCCAAGTGCCATTATAACTCCACTTTTCCGTTCCCGTTAATGTTTACCGGCCACACACGCACACACAAACGGCTCATCTGCATGGTAAAGGTCACGCGGCTGCCGATGTAATTGGCCTCTGTCGCTCGGAGCTACGTCAGTGGAACAAACGCATGTCAGATGCTCGCTCCGCACGCTGGAGTCGCCCGTCTTTCTGCTGTTTGTCTTCGCCGCCGTCAGGTTGTTAGTCTGTGTATCTGTAAACACAAAGCGGTGGAGAGAGAGAGAGTTTTGCATGCAATCTGAACTGTAAATAATTCATGTGAAAAAAAATGACAAAAACATTTTTGTCATCTGCCCGGTGGGTGTGGATTCTGATCCGTGACATTATTGCGTTTTAATTACGCTGCACGCAGAGCTCGGTCGGGTGTGTTACAAAAATCAAATGTGATGCTCAATTGCTATAGAATTGCTTTAGTGTTGCAAAAAGTTATGGGTTCGATTCCAAGGGAACACACATTTTAATAAAGCGTAAAGCTTGAATGCACTGCAAGTCGCTTTGGAAAAAAACATCTGCTACGTGCATAAATGTAAAATTGTGTGCGTTTTGGCCCTCTTCACATCATCCACGTAATAACATGAGAATGTCAGAAAGGCCTCGAGCAAACACATTGGAGATAATACAGTCATACAGTTATACAGTCATCTTGTTCGGGGGGGACTTTACCCCCCTCTGTTTTATATAGTGAACATGCACAAAATCATGATCACTGTCACAAATTCTCCAAAATTGATGCTTTGTTCACACTGGTATTTTCCAGGTGATGAAATCTGACCCGTTTGATCAGCAGTTAATATTCAGTGTAACTGAACTGCTTGGTAAAGTAAACCTAGAAAAGGGAAAACCAGCTGAAATTTCCCCATGATCGTGTCAATTTTCCGTTACAGCATCTATGGCTATACCCATACGGCAAACAATAATAATAATAATAATAATAATTCTGGCCAAAATATGCTTTAAATGTATACATTTTGTAGAAAGTAAAGCTTAATTAAATATATTCTTGAATTTGAAAATATATTTTAGTTTTAACCTTAATACATTAACATATGTATTTCAGGGACAACAAATACATTTCTAATTTTACAACCCATACGGGAAAAAGTATATTTTTGTTCAGGCCAAAATAATATGTATAAAATGTATAAAGTAAAAAAAGTAAAAGTAAAAAATGTATGTATACAATTATAAATTAACTTTTGCAGTTGTTTAATATGTTGTTTAATTTTTTAATTTTAATATTTTATAACTTTTTTAAATAAATTTCTTTTAATGCGACATGAATAAAAATGCTTTAAAATATATTTATTTTAAAAATATATTTCAAAATATACAAAAATAGCCAAAAAATATATTGGTGAAAAATATTTATAATATGAATAATGTTATAAATAATATAATACATGATATAATATGAATAAGATATTTCGAAATATATTTTATATATTATTGGCCATCTTTGTATATTTTGAAACATATTTACAATTATATATATATATATATATATATATATATATATATATATATATATATATATATAATACAAATAAATACATAAATATTATATTTGTATAATTATATTTGTGTATATATAGATATATTAGAGCTGTGAAAAGATTAATCGTGATTAATTATATACAAAATAAAAGTTTGTTTTACATCATATATGTATGTGCACTGTGTATAATAATTCTGTATACATAAATACACACACATGGATGTATTTGAGAAACATTTACAAGTGTATATATAGATATATTTATGCAGATTTTGAAATATTTTATATTATATATAAATAAAAAAATACAGAAATAAACTTTTTCTTAAATGTACATGTATATGTGTTTTTATATATACATAATAATTAAACACACAAATATATTATGCAAACACAAACTTTTATTTTGTATACGATTAATCGTGATTAATCAATTGACAGCTCTAATATATTACACAAATATAATCATACAAATATAATATTTATTTATTTATGTATTTATTTATTTATTTATATTAATGGCAAGAACTGGTTAATCTACACATAAATTAATCTTTACTCTTGGAAACCGGAGTACCCGGAGTAAACGCTGACGCAGGGACTGACCAACCCAAGTTTCGAACCTTTGACATTCCTGCAATGAGTCACTGTGTACCCCCCTTAAAGTAACCAGAAACAGGTTAGCAAGGATCAAAGAACTAAGAATATCCCAAAGAGAACCACACCCTTGCATTATTAATCCTCCTTCCCAATAACTGCAAATGTTAAAGCTCCTGACCACATGACGAAGGTGTGAACCTTGACAGTGCTTGAGGTCCAATGAAATCAAATTATTATTGGGACTGTGGCCGAATCCTGGCATGTATTGGATTTTGACAATATTGGGCATGAATGACGTCGACAAGTAATACCTGCTGGACACCACTGAAATCCAAACCCACTTTGAATCATGTAATGGTTAATGCATATACTTTTATGCATCCAATAAAGATCTCAAAAATAAATCATATTATGGAAGTCAAATAGCTTGCAAATCGATTCCATTTTCTGTTGTACCAACACTGTTGTTTGTTTTGTGTCTTTAACTTTTCAAGGACTTCAGGAGAAGTCGAATCTTGGAAAAGTTATGTGTTTGCTCCAGTATACCAAGGGTGTATAATATTATAAACAAACACACGCATACACACAGAAAGTAGGCCGTTGTTTTGCTGTTACTCGAGGGAAAATCTCCCACTATGCCTGCAGGTGAACACAACTCCCCCTTCATCTCACCCTCCTCCTCATCATCCTACCTGTCCACGCACTGCCTTCCCTCCGTCTGCGTCGCCCTTTCTCCTTTCTTCACCCCCCCTCTTGTCCTCCGCGCTCTAGTTCCGTCTTGTACTCGAGGCAGTCTTTCATTTCCCTAACCGCTTCTTTACCCCTCTCTGACTGATATGCGGGCGACAGGGTAAGCGTGACGTACATTGGCAGCGCTCGCTGGCTGCATCGCGCACACACACACATGCATTGAGCGTGACGTGCGCTGGCAGTATTTGCAAGCTGCCTTGCCGCTTATCGGAGCTGTCAATCACGGGCTGGTGACAGCGCCTGGCAGGCAGCGCCACAGGGAGCCCGGCACGCAAACACACACGAACGCTTGTTCCCGGCTGATCAACGCTGGCTGTTCCCTGCTGACACACATACACAAGTATAGATTTCACATGCACTATAACGCACCAGCGACTCTTAGTATTCGCATATTGAGATGACATTTTTAATAAACAGACACCTAAACATATGTTTAGCTTAGACATGTACATGCAAATATATGCTTTTGGCAGATGCTTCATTTGGTTATCGAAAGTGAATTACAAGGTATACATTCATCAGTTTGTGTGTTCATATGGAATCAAACCCATGACCTTTGGCGCTGCTGACCAATGAACTACAGTAAGGGTTTTCAAAGGTTTTGTTAGCTGAACCCCTAATATTTAATTTAAATTATTAGCACATTTGCATTTTAAACTTTTATTTAGTTTTTATCAGTAGTATTTTACATAGGTACTGTTATTGCCTTCATCTGGTAATTTTTGTAGTGTTGTTTAATGGTCACATGACTTGCAGATCAAACCAATTAAATATATATATTTTGTTAAAAAAATCTACTTTGTTAGTGTTTTATTTAGATTTTTAAATCATTTATTTGCATCTTATGATTTAATTTTAAGTAATTAATGATTGTTTTCATCAAGTCACGAATCCCCTGCAATTCCCCCACGAACCACTAGGGGTTTGTGAACCCCAGCTACAATGGTCCTGTCCCAATTGGCACACTCCAGACTTGTGGTCCTCCTCACAGTCTACACTTTGATGACATCAAGTAGTGCAGACTTTGGGGACCCTTGATGCGAGTCCACGTGGGTGCACCGGAGTCGTATTTTGGGACAGACTCGAGTTGCCCGTCAGTGTGAACTCCTCCCTTCCATCGTCTGATTGGTCTTATTTACTCTTTCGCAAGGACTTCTGGGTTGGTAAAGTGCGCTAAGCCTGCCGCAGTAAAAGGGGGCGCTGATGAGCACACTTTAAAGCGTAAAAATGAAAGATGAGACACCCTATGGACATGAAGGCCACATGAAGTGCGCCATATGGGACAGGGCCTATATTACTTAATACTCATACCAAACCGGGTGTGCCTCATACATCTTGAAAAGTGAAGCTGCTGGCTCTTTGATCGCCCCCTGGTGGCTGGCTACAGTACTAATCATAAACCACGGCCTTTACATGCAAACGAACGGGACTTGGTTCTAAATAAAATAAAATATTACAAAAATTATATATGATATATGATCAATTGTTCACTTTTGTGATAAGTTTTATTTTAGCTAGTAATTTGATGCTATAAAAACGGGACGTGGCGTTATGATTGGCGTGGTTAGCGTTTAGGCGAAAGTTTGATTCCGCAGCTCCGCTGACGATTCCTTCTGCGCATTCCCTGGCTCCAAACTCCTGTTTTTACATAACATGACAGCACCCGTGGTTGGACATTTTTAGCTTTAATTCATTACAATAAAAGGAAGCGATATTGCGTCGTCCTTCTTTTTTACAGTGTATGTACCAACACAGAAAATATGCATGTTTAGTTGCAATTAGCATTCAGATGAAAATAATTTAATTTATTCATTTAAAAGACGCTTATATACAAAATAAACTACAAATTAAGAGCAATTTTTAAAAGAAGTATATTTTAAAAATTAAGTTTATTATAAATATACTCCAATTAAATTAAGAGTATAAAGGAGTCAATTTAAAAATTAATTTTGAAGTCGCACAATAGAAATGTGTCTCTCTGGCTTGTAAACATAAGCAATAAGACACAAAAATATTTTGCGTTGCTGCACATTACACCAGAGAAAAATATTAAAAACTTTAAATATAAGGTCTTGGTCAAACTACTTAACATTGCGTATGAGACTTTCTGATATTCTTCATGGTTTGCGGCATGGGTTTAAAACAGACAACAGACTTTGTTTCGACAGTTCCTCTTTAAAACTTAGGTTCTGGAAAAAACAACGAGGGAAACCACAGACCTGTCGTAATGCGAAATATAAGTCGGTCGGTCATGTGTATGTTTTTAGATGTCTTTGAGCGTCCTTTATATGCATATAGGAATGCTTATTCATAAATATGTCTATTTAATAAATGTGACCCTGGACCGTGGTCTTAAGTTGCATATATATATATTTGTAGCAATAGCAAACAATACACTGTCAAAATTATCGATTTTTCTTTAATGCCAAAAATTATTAATATATTAAATAAAGATATTATGTACGTTTTCTACCGTTAATATATCAAAAATTTATTTTTGTGAGTGTTAAGGACTTAATTTGAACAAATTTAAAGGTGATTTTCTCAATATTAAAATTTTTTTGCATCCTCATACTCCAGATAATCTCGGCCAAATATTGTCCTATCCTAACAAACCATACACCTATGGAAAGCTTTCAGGTGATGTGTAAATCTCAATGTCAAAAAACTGACCCTTATGACTAGTTTTGTGGTCCAGGGTCACAAATCTCGTCTTTTTGTGAGTCAGTCCTACTATCTTTTCCAACTGTCTAAAATGACTGGCAAAATGACTCGACGCCAAACTGTTACAGCTCCCCTCCGTCTCTTTCACTAAATTGTTAAATTTGCCGGCGGGCAGATGTCTTCTGATAGAGAATGAAGTAATAAGAGGCATCTGCTTTCAGGTGGATTTCTGGGAAAATGAACACCAGACAACGGACTTTGGACAAAGACTTTGCTTTGTCGTCTCTCTGTTAAAAGGAGGCACTTCAGAGAGAAAGAAATGAAAACCGAGCCGGTTTTGGAAACCATGTAAAGAGTTTCAGATGAATGCAGGGTTCACTGTGCAACACCAGATTAAAAGATTCTCAAAAAGTAGCAAAATGTTTAATATTTTGGACATAGACGTCTCCTAGACTAGACTAGAAAATAGCTTACAGACAACATGTGGTGCTTGCGTAGATGGGAAATTAGAGGGAAATCCTTCTTTAGGAATTCTTCCGGGACCTGATCTAAACATTTCCAAGTTCTCGGCTGTGAAAGTTAGTTTCGCATTGAACCCGTCTGGTTTTCGACCAGGAAGACGTCAGGCCAGCAGACAATTTATAAACAACAACAACAACAAATCAATATAATCCCATTATAATCAACTTAATCTGTCATTAAAGTTCAAAATATTTTACAAGATAAAAAAGTCAAGGTCAAAGTTGTACCATATGCAGAAGCCACAGGACACAATGTTATTTTTTATCCAAACATTCCACAAATCTCACAGAAAGCAAGTGGAAAATGTGTCTGGAAAAATTCACGGACTTGCTTCACTTCGCAATTCCTCTGCGACCTCTTCGTTCCTCACCTTCGGTCATTTCTCGTACCTCATCAATCCTTCCTGTCTTTTCTCTCTGATGGAAATCTCCGTCGGTGACACACGGATTCCATGAACGGCCTCAAAGGCTTTTTTTTCTCTCCAGCCTCTGCTAGTGTTTCCCAGGCCAACACACACACGCACCACACACAGTGGCGCTTCCTTTCCCCAACCCACAGTCGCCTACGTTCTGCCAGCAGACCTGCCGTGTCCATGATGTCATTATTTCCCCCAGCGCGGCGGCCGTATGCTCGCGAGCATGTGGCTGTTTATCGGAAAATTCCTCTGTCTGGGGGCTTTCGCGAAACGTCTGAGTTTACTGTGGTCTCGACAAGTGCACGTGCGTGTAATTTAGTCTCTTTCTCATTTTTGGTTATTTACTTCATTTACTACATACAGTAAAGAACATGCTGTGAAAATATAACCTTGAAATCTTTAATATTGACTGAGTAAGGTCATGCCAAAGATTGAAAACTTTAAACTGTGATGCTCCTAATTAGAAATGTACGTAAAAGTAGTCCGTTTCATCAGCTCCACGTTTACATAAACGTTTAACAGCTCAAGGTTCGACTGCAATCGAATATTCCGTTGAGATTTCCATAAGAGTTTTGGATTGAGATTCCGAAATCTCTGCCAGCGTTCGTCGCCTCGCCGTTCTGTTGCATTCGAGTCAAGCCGTGATTGTTCAGGACGTTCCAAGCCTCTATGTATGTGTGTATGTGTGTGTGTATGTGTGTGCTGTCAGCTGGTGAGTAATAGCGGTCTTGGGTCTCTAAATCTCGACGGACCACTGCACTGTGGAAGAGCGTAGCGGGCGGTCACCAGAGACGGGGTCTGCAGACACATGCGCTGAATATAAATGCATGTGTGTGCGCTCTGGAGAGCGTCAGCCCCCCGTGGATTTGACTGGCAGGCGAGAGTGTTGCGAGCGTTTAGCCCCGCTGGATCCATGCGTGTCGGCCGGTGACTATGCGGACGGGGTCAATTAGAGGGTCAACGCGTCCCAAAGGGCGGCAACGCCCACGTGTGCAAACACACACACACACTCCTTAACACATTTGCACACTTTTTTCCATCCTATTGAGCCAGGGAACTCTCTCTCTGGCATTCTCTCTCTACCCAATCTCATTCTATTCTCCCACATTCGTGTGCAGATTCATAATGAATAATGCATTTTCTAATCAGCATTGGAAAGCTATGCGTGTGCGCGCTCGTATAAAAGACGCCGTCTTGGATCTCTGAAGCGGAGCACAGATTTGTGGGACGTTTAAGGAGGTTCTCGAACGGTTTCGATTCATGATGCAAATTTACGCCGGACATCAAGCGGTGATGCTCAGAGCCAGAATTGTTTATTCACATTTCCTGGAATCAAACATTCAATTTTATTCAAATTACGTGAACAATATGCAAAAAATATATATTTTGCATGACACGCAATGCTGACTTTCTCTCCTGTCCATGAACCACATGTTTGAGTATCACTGGTTTGAAAACGAAAGGTGTAATTTATGTACCTATAGCTTACCAAAATTCAAATGCGCTACTAATAACTGTTCGGACACTTTCCTTTCCTGTCATTGGTCAAGCCAACAGAATGCCACCCAACTTATGCTATTGCTCAATACGCATGCGGATATTTAAACATAAAAAATTTAAAAGTTTCTCTTATGGTCATATGGTTTGTGTGTGTGAGTCTGGTTGCCATTTTGATAGAAAAGGTTTAAAGATGTAAAGCCTTCTGTGACTTAGTCTTCATAATCTCTGCTTTGTGCTCGGCGTCCTTTGAAAAATGTTGCTATACTGCAGTTTTTTTTAGCTAGTTAGTGATTTATAGTTGATGGGCAGCGATTGCTTTCCCTATTCTCTCATCTGTCTCTCTACCTCTCGCTCGGTAACTGCCCGCAGCGGAAGAAAAGCACGCAATTGAAATTTATTGCCTACATTTTGCCTCCTGCCCTGCTTTGTCTTGTCCTCCGATTCAATTCATTGTTCTCGCTAAACAGGCGGCTTTCTCCCCAAAGACTTGCTCTCTCGCTCACACACACACAAACACACAAGCAGAATATCAATGCTCAACAGATCACAGGGTTTGATTTTGGCCACTTGTATGTCCATACGGCAAACGCACACACGTGTATCCTAACCTCCTTCGTCTCCCAGCCCACTCAAACACACCCTGTGACAGCTGTTGGCTCCATTGTTTCCATATGTGCTGTGCTGAGGTGATCGCATACAGCCCGGGAGCTCTTTACCGCCACAAGCTCAAAACGGATACCAAGCTCTAAAACACAGACGTGACACGGAGAACTGCATTACTGGCACAACACGTAGAACGGAAATGCTGACACATCACAGGGAACTGCAATACTGACACACCACAGAGAACTGCAATTCCTGCACTACACAGTGAATTGCAATTCCGATTCTACAAAGAGAACTGCACTACTGACACGACACAGAGAACTGCCATACTGACACGACACAGAGAACTGCACTGCTGACACGACACAGAGAACTGCCATACTGACACGACACAGAGAACTGCACTACTGACACAGCACAGAGAACTGCACTACTGACACGACACAGAGAACTGCACTACTGACACGACACAGAGAACTGCAATACTGACACGACACAGAGAACTGCACTACTGACACACGACACAGAGAACTGCACTACTGACACGACACAGAGAACTGCCATACTGACACGACACAGAGAACTGCCATACTGACACGACACAGAAAACTCCCATACTGACACGACACAGAGAACTGCAATACTGACATGACACAGAGAACTGCAATACTGACATGACACAGAGAACTGCAATACTGACACGACACAGAGAACTGCTATACTGACACGACACAGAGAACTGCACTACTGACACGACACAGAGAATTGCCATACTGACACAACACAGAGAACTGCACTACTGACACGACACAGAGAACTGCACTACTGACACGACACAGAGAACTGCCATACTGACACGACACAGAGAACTGCACTACTGACACGACACAGAGAACTGCACTACTGACACGACACAGAGAACTGCACTACTGACACGACACAGAGAACTACCATACTGACACGACACAGAGAACTGCACTACTGACACGACACAGAGAACTGCACTACTGACACACGACACAGAGAAATGCACTACTGACACACGACACAGAGAACTGCCATACTGACACGACACCGAGAACTGCCATACTGACACGACACAGAGAACTGCCATACTGACACGACACAGAGAACTGCACTACTGACACGACACAGAGAACTACCATACTGACACGACACAGAGAACTGCACTACTGACACGACACAGAGAACTGCACTACTGACACACGACACAGAGAAATGCACTACTGACACACGACACAGAGAACTGCCATACTGACACGACACAGAGAACTGCCATACTGACACGACACAGAGAACTGCCATACTGACACGACACAGAGAACTGCCTACTGACACGACACACAGAACTGCACACAGAGAACTGCAATACTGACACGACACAGAGAACTGCACTACTGACACAACACAGAGAACTGCACACAGAGAACTGCAATACTGACACGACACAGAGAACTGCAATACTGACACGACACAGATAACTGCTATACTGACACGACACAGAGAACTGCACTACTGACACGACACAGAGAATTGCCATACTGACACGACACAGAGAACTGCACTACTGACACGACACAGAGAACTGCCATACTGACACGACACAGAGAACTGCACTACTGACACAACACAGAGAACTGCAATACTGACATGACACAGAGAACTGCAATACTGACATGACACAGAGAACTGCAATACTGACACAAAACAGAGAACTGCCATACTGACACAGAGAACTGCCATAATGCCATACTACCATACTGACACAACACAGAGAACTGCACTACTGACACGACACAGAGAACTGCACTACTGACACCCCTACTGAAAAATCCAGCTAAGACCAGCATAAGCTGGTAGCTGGTTTTAGCTGGTTTAAGGTGGTTTACGCTGGTCCTCCCAGCCTGACAAAGCTGGTCATGCTGGTGGGCCAGCTGGTCTTCCAGCCTGACCAGCTAAGTCCAGCTAGACCAGCTTAAAAAGTGACCAAAACACAGCTAGACCAGCTTGCTGCACCAGCAAAACCAGCTTCCTACACCAGCAAAACCAGCTAAAACCAAGCTGGAGACCAGCTAAAACCAGCTCACCAGCTTATGCTGGTCTTAGCTGGATTTTTCAGTAGGGACGACACAAAGAACTGCACTACTGACACGACACAGAGAACTGCAATACTGACACGACACAGATAACTGCCATACTGACATGACACAGAGACCTGCAATATTGTCACGACACAGAGACCTGCAATATTGTCACGACACAGAGACCTGCAATATTGTCACGACACAGAGAACTGCAATATTGTCACGACACAGAGAACTGCAATACTTACACGACACAGAGAACTGCCATACTGACACGACACAGAGAACCTCACTACTGACACGACACAGAGAACTGCAATACTGACACGACACAGTGAAGTGCAATACTGACTCGACACAGAGAACTGCAATACTGACAACACAGAGAGCTTCCAAAGATTCCAAGATTCCAAACCATGTATACAAAAAAAACGTTTTAATCCAAGACTAAAGAAATATATTTACAGAACCTGGGCAGTTGTTTAAAAATTGAATATATATAGCATCACAAAAATGTAGAAACTATCAAATTAATACATAAATATCACTAAGAACACAAAGAGGATGACAACACAGGGATCTCTCAACATGGGCACAGAGTAATACACCAGTACAGAGATTGCCAAACAAAGCCAGCTTTGCACAGGAAGAAAACCTCCCTGTGCAGCCGTGCAAAATCTCTGTGCAGTGCAGTCTCTGAGCAGCAGCGACGATCCAGATAAGAGCCCAGCGGGAGCGCAGCGCCCTGCGCTGTACTAAAACAGCCTTTCTTAATCTCCCACCAGGCTGGTCCCTCCCTCCTCCGTGGCTTCCCTCTCGTTCACTCCGCACAAAGCTCGTCGCTCCTCTGTTCTCCCACCTCAGACACACACACATACCCTCCCGCCCTTGCGCTCTTTTTGCGCACACACATACTTCCTTATCTCCGCTCGCTCGTTGATGAAATCTCTCCCCCCCTCCACCTCCCTGGCAGAGTTTTTTCCCCAGTCTTTCTCGAGCTCCAGTCATCCGCTTAATGAGGCTAATTCATTACTTTGAAACACAATCATTTATCAGAAATGTATTACAGGGACGTCAAAGGTTCAAAATGAGAAATCCGTGCCTCTGTCTCTCACCGTCGTAATCCAATATTTTCAGGGCGTGTGTGCACGCTCGCATGTTTTACGAGAGCGCGTCGTATACTCTTGACCCCTTTTAGACCCCTTATGTTGGGTTGCTCCATTTGGAGGGGTCTGAAATTTAGCGTCTCTCTCTCTCTCTCTCGCCCGCTTTCTCCTCGCGGAATTAATTTTCCCTTCCTTTCTCCGCTGGAAACCGGAGGCAGAGTTAATGCTGCTCGGAAGGACACACACACACACACTACACATACACTACACTACACTACACACCAACACACACAAAAACAAGGACAAAACCCTCAAATACTACCCACACACACTACACACATTACACATACACTACACACCAACACACACATACACAAATAAAAAACACCCAAAAAATACACATTGCACACAAATACACAACATACAATAACTGTCAGCCTCCTGGAAACCAGACGAAGAGTTAATGCTGCCTGGAAGGACACACACGCACACAAACACAGACTTCACAACCTAAACACACAAAAACCAACACACAATACAGTCAAACACCACACACACACAATAACTGTCAGTCTCGCACACAGGATGCACACAAATGCTTTGATCAGAAAAACGCAGTTTCGGAAAAAAAAATGTTCTTGATGTAACGTGATTATTGATCAGGAAAAGTAATCGATACACAATCCTTCTGCCGCACATACGTCAACTTAAATATGTAAATGAGGACATACCATGTTGTAATATATCCAAAATTTTGGAAAGTGAACACCAACGCATGATCAAAGCAAAAATGTGTGTCTTCGTTCGATTAACCGTTTACAAGTTTCGCTTTTGTGTTTTATGTGTGTTCTCACTCACGTTTTCTTGCTCTTACTCACATCCAACTCCTGACAGTCTCGCTATGAGTCAATCCGCACACAAACACACACACCTGTGTAAAAAGGGAAAAACCCTGCTGTAAAGCGCTGCGGTTCAACAGCAGACCGTTAACACACATCATTTTCATATAGACTTCTTATAACCACAGAGAAGCTCAGCAGATGAAGAACTTCGATAGATGTGTTGGCGTATGTTATGACTACTGAGTGACATTATAGCAAAACTCATTTTAAAATTTCATTATTAATATGTAACACCAATACGTTTCTATGAAAAATAATTAGTACAAAACTTTTCTTAGCATTTATTGTTCATCTCATTTTCCTTTATTTCTTATTTCGTGTCATCTTTTTCCGTTCCATCTCATCTCATGTTTTTCTCCACGTCTCCTCTCTTTGCAGCTCTATCAAAATAATATCAGAGTGAAATCTGACCACACATCGCCAATTTTAAAAGGTGTCAAATCTGAAATGCTGTATCTAATCTGTACTAATGGTGAGGTGTAAAATCTGTGGTTTGGTGTGTGAATTTCCCCCCTCACAAAATATAAACATATTAGTCAAACACCTTTTCCAAAGTGCTGATGCTAAGCACTCGGATTAGAGGCTTTGATAGCAAATGGCCCAAAATTGTTTATTGGCAGATTTTAGGTGTGCACAAAAACCATCAGGATTACTACCAAAACGCAATGAATTTCAGTTATTGGCTCATGTAAATGCTCCTGTGTAGCTCAGTGGTTAGGAGCGCAAAAAGTCATGGGTTCGAACCCAGGGAACACACATACTGATAAAAATGCATACCTTGTTAAAAGTCGCTTTGGATAAAAGCGTCGCCAAAATGTATAAATGTAAAAAATACACGACATGACCTTACTTTCTCTAAATCACACTATCCACAATTTAAAAAACAAAACTGACCGAAATATACTTATATATACAAAATGCATCTGGTCTTACTGTCCACAAATTCTGTGCATGTTATTGCAAAGAAAAGAAATCTTTGTCATATTTTGATTTATTACGCATTTATTTTTGCCACTGCAACAATTTTGGACTAAAATCATAAATCCTGTTTTAGCGTTTTTATGATTTTCACAAAAGTTTAATGCCTTCCAAGAAATTTTCTGCGTTAAATATATAAATATACAATATATCAAATACAGGAACAGACCTGATCTGCTTTTAAACAAACAAAAAAACTTTCATCCAATCTTCATCTTCGCTTTTTTTTATTTGATATTTGAGAGGTGATAAAATGATTGCATTTGACTTTTGTTAGAGATCAGATTCAGAGGAATAATCAAAACACACACTGAGTTTTTACTGTTTTTTGATCAGTGGATGGTTATGCATTTTATAAGTTGGGTAAAAGTGGATAGCGAAAATATGGATTGCCGTAAAAACTTGTCATTGGCAGGAAAGCGTTTTCTCTTAATTTTCACACTCCAATCAGTTTGCAATAATTTCCACCCTTATTTTGTTTACAAATATTTATTGTCATGTTTTACACCAGTGGTTGTCAAACTGGGGGCCGTGAGATGGTGCCAGGGGGGCTCCAGTTTTATGACATTTTATAAAATACATTCATTTATCATGAATTCTGTGTAATTAAACCTAAAAAATAATAAGCCAACTAACCAACAGCACTACTAGGTATAATTTAATATGTTTTGTTTAATTAAAATATTACATTTCAGAACAGTTTTTGTCATAAATTTTCTTTCGGGGGGCCGCGGAGGAATGCACCGTACACAAGGGGGGCTGCACGCTGAAAAAGTTTGAGAACCAATGTTTTACACAAGTGACATTTTTGTGAATGCCATTTAAATAGACAAATTTATATGTGAATATTGCGATATTAAATGACAAAACCGTAAATGAAGCCAACGTCATGAAAATGAATATGGTTAGATTTCGCCTCGAACTTGTCTGGTTACTCTAAAACTCTCCGTATCCACTACAGATCTGTCATTATTAATATTTTTAGTAGTGATTATCCAATATAATGCAGTCGCTGATATATCAGTCGGTATTTGAACATTTTAGATTACCTGCATTGGCTGATAAATATGCATCTGCCGCGCATAATAGCGAAAATATGGATTGCTGTAAAAAACTTGGCATTGGCAGGGAAGCGTTTTCTCTTAATTGATGAGATAACTCGTCAATGACAGGGAAAGAGTTAATTACTGAAACAGGATTTTCAAAACCTAATCATTTTGCGATAACTGACTAAAGTTTAACCCTTATTTTATTAACAAAATATTTCTTGGCATGTTTTACACAAGTGAAAGTTTTGCGGATGCCATTTAAATAGACAAATTTGTATGTGAATATTGATATATATCTGAAATATCAGTCGGCATTTTAACATTTTAAAATATTTGCATTGGCCGATAAATATGCATCGGCGAGCATTATAGCGAAAATATGGATTTCTGTACAAAACTCTATATTGGCAGGGAAGCGTTTTCTCTTAATTGACAAGATAACTGAGTTAATTACTGAAGCACAATTTTCACAACCCAATCAGTTTTAGATAATTGGCTAAAGTTTCACCGTAGTTTTGTTCACAAAATATTTCTTGTCATGTTTTACACAAGTAAAAGTTTTGTGGATGCCATTTAAATAGACAAATTTTTATATGAATATTGCAATATTAAATAACAAACCGCAAATAAAACCAACGTCATGAAAATACTTGTTTGGTTATTCTAAAACTCTCCGTATCCACTACAGATCAAAACATTTGATAAAATTTTCATCCTTAATATTTTTTGTAGTGACAGTGTATTTGAAAGTTTTTTTAATTATCTGCATCGGCCAATAATTATTTTCCCTAAATTGTTGTTTGTAATAATACATCCTTTAAAATTGTAAGTTTATAAATATTATGAATAACAAATGTTTATTTAGTTTCACCAATTTTCTCTCATTTTGTCTCTCACGGGTTTGTCTCTCATTTACTATAATTTCATTTGTGTTATATCTGCCTTAATATCAACATCAGCCCATAAAAAAAAACTATATCGGTCGACCACTAGTTTTTAGTTACAAATGAAACGTGGTGTCGGATGAATGTGAAACCTGTGAATGTAAAGTGTTTTTCGCACACATCGTTATTAGCTTCTGCTTTTGTGTGCACGTGTGTTTGTGGTCCGGTTGCTCCGGTGACGGTTCTCTTTTCATCTGGGATAGATGGAAGATTAATAATGGATGTATAATGGATCTATAAATAGACGCAAGGCTTCGGTCCCTCAGACCAAACAGAAGACAGCGCAGGGTGACACACACACACACACACACAGGGCTCTACCATTCACCTCGTCCCGGCCCTGGCTCTGTGTACACAGCCAATCTATTCATCTCTCTCTCTCTCCGCCGGCATTAATAAATGATCCTAGCCACACAGCACACACACACACCCACAGCCTTTAAATATTCATTGGACGGGCGGTGTTGTTGGTCTTGGGCAGCTCTGGGCGGCTGTAAATGCAGACTCAGACTCTCGCTGGTACATTAGTTATGCAAAAGTCTGTCACACGCACACACACATTGTCTATTACTGAAGTATACTGGAGTACTGCAGAGGTCTATACTGGTTTGTGTGTTCATCTACAACTGATGCGCAATGTCTCTCTATAACTCATTCATTTCTCATGATATGTCTCGCTGCTTTCTCTTTTGCCTTGCTCATGTTTTATCTGTCTTACCTTTATTACATTTCTTTATCTTTCAGCCTAATCTCTTTCTCCTCTCTCATCTTACTGCTTCTTATTCGTATCTCTTTCCTTTCCAACTTTCTGTCTCATCTTCCTCCTCTATGTATTCTACTTCCTCATTTGTCTCAACTCTTGTCTCAAGCCTTTCTATTCCCTGCCTGACCTTTCTCTCTGATCTTTGTCCTCATCTCCTTCTTCACTTTCTCTATTTTGTCTAGTGTCCTCCACTTTTATCTTTCTGCATTCTACTATCTTATTTGTCTCATCTCTTTCTCATCTGCGTCTCAAGCCTTTCTATTCCCTGTCTGATCTCTTTCTCCGCCATCTCATTTTGTCCTCATCTCTTGCTCTTCACTTTCTCTATTTTGTCTTAGGTCCTCTGTTATCTTTCTGCATTCTTCCTCTAATTTGTTTCAGCTTTGTCTCACCTCTTTCTCTTCTATGTCTCACACCTTTCTATTCTTCCTAATCTCTTTCTTTTCCATCTAATTTTGTCCTCATCTGATGCTATTCCCTTTTTTTGTCCTGTGTCTTCCACTTTATATCTTTCTGCAGAGCCGGCCCTAGACCTTTGGGGGCCCTAAGCAAAATTTAGTCGGAGGCCCTTTGACCGTTTTAAGTAAGGCCTAAAGAAAAGCAATGACTACCTTATGACTATACTGCACATATGATATCTAATATGTTATTTTTTTTAAATGTGTCTATTAAATTATGTTTTAATTATTCTATGTATACTGTATGTTAATGATCTTTTTTGCTGGTCCTGAGTACGTATTTCGTTCTTATGTGGCAACATGTAGCCTACAGAATGACAATAAAAGACCTTGGGGTGGTCCCGGACAGGGAATATCTTAAGACAGGACTCGGCCTTAGTTTAATTAAAAAACATAACTAATTTTAACAAAAATGCCTTACTAAAAACATTATTTGTGTGGATTTTGAGGCAAAACAAAGAGCACTGGTGTATTTTAAGATATGTCAGTGCAAGCTTTTTTCAGTTTGGACAGCTCTTAGCCTACTTTTATTTTAGTCTATGACTAGTTTAATTCCTTTCAGGGAAACTGCCCCCTTGAGTTCTTGATTTGAGTTCCATGTTTGATGTCTAACAGAAAAATATGATACCACTGACTGAACTGAATGGCAGTGCAGTGCAATGAACACACACTGATGAACTTGCTGAATAAAAAGACTGATAAAGTGATTTTCACTGACCATCAAAGAAACATTTTTAATTGACACCAGAGATTAAGAGGCACAAACAACAGCCTATATATAATTAAAATGAAATAGAGTAAATAGAATAAAATTTAATTAAAATATTATATAAAATAATAAATATAATACTTAAATGTTTAAATTTTTCAAATAAACAAAATTAACAATAATATCTAAAACCCAACAAACAAGGTTAATAGTACCTAACATTCTTGTTTGAGATGAGCTAAATCTGACACAAACATAGGTTTGTGGATAATAACAATTCACTTGCAAATAATATTAATAATTCAAGATTAACAATTAACATTGCATTCATAACATTAATCTAACAAAGCTGGCTACTGTATGTCATATGCATTGCTATAGTTTAAATATTAAACACCGAACAGTGACATTATACACTTTTGCAAAGGCTAGCAGGTGGTTTAACAACGGTGCGCTGTCTGGACATGTACCACGCATATGCGCATGAGTTTGTTTACTCTTACACATAAAACACTTTAAATTCAGACGTTTAACAATATAATTACATTAATGACATAAATATGTAGAAATGACAATGGCATACGTGAAATATAAGCGTAACAGAATTAATTTACCACGTTAAACCGTTTAAATATTAATTATTAAGCTTAATAAACCAATTCACGTTATGATGGCAAATATAAGAAAGAGAAGTCAAACAGAACACAGGTTTGGTCATTACCGAAGTCAAATAAGATCCACTTACTTCGCATTTACGCACAAACACGCATAACATTAAAGAAATTGTCCTTAAAGCAACAGCAAAAGTTCGCGTCTGTATCAGCGATCCGGCTCAACTCAACTTGCGTTCTGTGGGCGGGATGCTCGCCTGCACATAGTCGCGGGCACTGATTGGCTGCTGCGCTGGATGCTGTGTGTCAATCAATCTCGGCAAGAAAGAGATCTTATTAGCGAACTTTCATAATAACTATAATAACAAGTAACAGCCTTTTTAACATTGCCATAATAATAAATAATGAATATTTATATTTATTTTATGTTACTTTTGATGAATGATTTTTTTCAAACACTAGCTAAGTGACTTTAGGGGGCCCTCTGCTGGCCACGAGGCCCTTTGCAATTGCAAGTGTCGTTTAGTGGCTGGGCCGGCTCTGTCTTTCTGCATTCTACTATCTTATTTGTTTAATTTCTTTCTCATCTGTGTCTCTAGCCTTTCTATTCCCTGTCTGATCTCTTTCTCCGCCATCTCATTTTGTCCTCATCTCTTGCTCTTCACTTTCTCTATTTTGTCTTCGGTCCTCTGTTATCTTTCTGCATTCTTCCTCTAATTTGTTTCAGCTTCGTCTCATCTCTATCTCGTCTATGTCTCAAGCCTTTTTATTCTTTCGCTGATCTCTTTCTCTTCCATCAAATTTTCCCTCATCTCCTGTTCTTCACTTTCTATATTTTGTCTAGTGTCCTCCACTTTTTTATCTTTCTGCATTCTACTATCTCATTTGTTTCTCATCTGTGTCTCAAGCGTTTCTATTCCCTGTCTGATCTCTTTCTCTGCCATCTCATTTTGTCCTCATCTCTTGCTCTTCACTTTCTCAATTTTGTCTTCGGTCCTCTGTTATCTTTCTGCATTCTTCCTCTAATTTGTTTCAGCTTTGTCTCTTCTCTTTCTCAGCTATGTCTCACACCTTTCTATTATCCTTAATCTCTTTCTCCACTATCTATGTTTCCTTATCCCCGGCTCTTCTCTTTCTCTATTTTGTCTAGTGTCCTCTACTTTTTATCTTTCTGCATTCTACTATCTCATTTGTCTCATCTCTTTCTCATTTATGTCACAAGCCTTTATATTCCCTGCCTGATCTCTTTCTCTTCCATCTAATTTTTCCTTATCTCCTATTCTTCACTTTCTCTATTTTGTCTAGTGTCCTCACTTTTTATCTTTTTGCATTCTACTATATCATTTGTCTCATCTCTTTCTCATCTGTGTCTCAAGCCTTTCTATTACCTGTCTGATCTCTTTAACGCCAACTCATATTGACATCATCTCCTGCTCATCACTTTCACTATTTTGTCTAGTGTCCTCTGCTTTTTATCTTTCTGCATTCTAATATATTATTTGTCTCATCTATTTCTCATCTGTGTCTCAAGCCTTTCTATTCCCTGTCTGATCTCTTTCTAGGCCATCTCATTTTGTCCTCATCTCCTGCTCTTCACTTTCTCCATTTTGTGTTGTGTCCAACGCTTTTTATCTTTCTGCATTCTGCCTCTCATTTGTTTCAGCTCTGTCTCATCACTTTCTCTTCTATGTCTCACGCCTTTCTATTCTCCCTAATCTCTTTCTCCACCATCTAAATTTTCCTTATCTACTACTCTTCACTTTCTCTATTTTGTCTCGTGTCCTCCACTTTTTCTCTTTCTGCATTTACCATCTTATTTGTCTCATCTCTTTCTCATCTGTGTCTCAATCCTTTCTATTCCCTGCCCAATCTTTTTTCTCTGCCATCTCATTTTCTCTTTATCTCCTTCTTCACTTTCTCTATTTTGTCTAGTATCCTCCACTTTTTATCTTTCTGCATTCTACTATATCATTTGTCTTATCTCTTTCTCATCTTTGTCTCAAGCCTTTCCATTCCCTGTCTGATCTCTTTCTCCGCCATCTCATTTTGTCCTCATCTCCTGCTCATCACTTTTTCTATTTTGTCTAGTGTCCCCTACTTTTTATCTTCCGGCATTCTAATATATTATTTGTCTCATCTCTTTCTCATCTGTGTCTCAAGCTTTCTGTTCCCTGTCTGATCTCTTTCTCTGCCATCTCATTTTGTCCTTACCTCCTGCTCATCACTTTCTCCATTTTTTCTTGTGCCCTCCGCTTTTTATCTTTCTGCATTCTGCCTCTTATTTGTTTCAGCTTTGTCTCATCACTTTCTCGTTTATGTCTCAAGCCTTTCTATTCTCCTCTCTCATCTTATCATATTGCTGCATTTTCATCTCATTTGCATCCCATCTGTCTTACCTGCATCTTATTTCCTTTCTCCTCTATGCATTTCTCCATCCAGTCTCATTTTTTCTTTATCTTCTTCTTATAATTTTTTCTTTCTCATCTCACTGCTTTGTCATTTCATCAGTCTTACCAGCATCTCATTTCTTTCCACTTTTCTTATGTGGAATGTTTTCAATGCATTCTACTTTCTAATTTTTCTCAACTCTCTCTTATATCTTTCTCAACTGTGCCTTGAGTCTTTCTCTTCTTTTCCTAATCTCTTTCTCAACTCCTTCTCATCGCTATCTTGTTTCACTTCTTCCATTTCTTATCATTTTCTCCATTTCTGCTTTTGATAAGAGACAGAAAGAGCAACAAAAAAAGACACATGGACAGAGAACAAAGCGGATAAACCTAAAATGAAAGAGAAAAGCTCTGTACATCCTGCTAGAGACAGAATGTGTAAAGGGTTAACTCATAGTCCCTTTGCAGTGCGGCACAGAGCTGAACACACAAAAGACTAAGTGTGTGTGTGTGTGTGTGTGTGTATGTGTGTATGTGTGTGTTTGTGTGTTTCAGGAAACAGGATGTCCCTTTGTGTGAGCGCCTGTGTTAAAGTGCTGCGAAACTCTACAACGACACAGGCCATTCTCCTTGTAACACAGTGTGCATGCTAGTATGTATGTGTGTGTCTATCCGAGAGAAGGCGTCTGCGCCGCTTGGACATCGCAAACTAACATGCATGCTGCGCGCCTTCTGATGCGAAAGAGCCAGAAACCATGAGAGAAAACAGACAAGACGCAGCCGCGCTGCTTGAGAATAATTTATGCACGGCTCTGATCACACGCAGATGTTCTGAGTGAGAGAGAGAGAGAGAGAGAGAGTGAGTGAGTGAGTGAGTAAGAGAGAAAGAGAGCGAGACAGAGAGAGAGACTTCAGCGATCAGCCTGGAATAAAATTCCTGGCGCATGTGTGCTCCTACCGCAACCATGACCCTGCCCTGACCTCAACATCTCGGATCAAAGAGGATTATTAGGACAGCGAACAGTGCGCCAGGAGTCTGACTGGAGGACAGCGCTGAGAAAACACAAGATTGAATCGTTGGAAGTCTTCCCTGAAATACATATGTCTAAACAAAATCCATATTATCTGTTGATACTCGTCCAAAAAACTATAAAGTTTGTAATATAAAACATTATGTTAAACAGGCAAATTAACACACCTGTCCCACAAATGAGTTGAATCCTATATAAATGCACCGATTTGCCTAGTTTACAGTTAGGCTAAAGAACTATCTCTTGACGGGATAAAAGTTTCTGATCGTTACTTTTAAAAAATTATATTTAACAAACAAACTGTCTTTGATAATATTGCTGCTGTCAATAATTCGTTAAAACCGATACGTCACATGATACAATGTATTACTGTAATTTTAACGTGTTTTTGGGCCAAACTTTCCTAATATGAATATAAATATATAAGTATAAAATAAATTTTTTACCACATATGAATCATTCATATAACCTACAGTTATAGCAATCTGACAACTGCATCCTGTAGGAAATAAATGTGAAAAAGGGTTGAGGAATCATAAATATAATAAAATTAGTATATCTGAAAGTTACCGTCTGTTTTTGAATAAAGGGTTGGAAATGAATGCTTTTTATTATACGATTCATCGATTAATCGGAAATAATCGACAGATTAATCGATTATAAAAAAAATCATTAGTTGCAGCCCTAACTGAATCGTTGAAAGTCTTTCCTAAAATACATATGTCTAAACAAAATCCATATTATCTGTTGATACTCATCCAAAAAACAATAAAGTTTGTAACGTAAAAAAAAATATGATAAACAGCCAAATTTACACACCTGTCCCACAAATTAGTTGAATCCTATATTAACGCACCGATTTGCCTAGTTTACAGTTAGGCTAAAGAACTATCTCTTGACGGGATAAAAGTTTCTGATCGTTACTTTAAAAATGTATTAAAAATTATATTTAACAAACATTGCTGTCTTTGATAATATTACTGCTGTCATCAATTCGTAAAACCGATACGCCACACAATACAATGTATTACAGTAATTTTACCGTGTTTTGGGGCCAAACTTTCCGAATATGAATATAAATATATAAATATTAAATCATTTTTTCCACATATGAATCAAGTATGCCATTTATATAACCTACAGCTATAGCAGTCTGACAACTGCATCCTGTAGGAAATAAATGTGAAAAAGGGTTAAGGAATCATAAATATAATAAAATTAGTATATCGGAAAGTTACCGTCTGTTTTTGAATAAAGGGTTGGAAATGAATGCTTTTTATTATCCGATTCATCGATTAATCGAAAATAATCGGCAGATTAATCGATTATTAAAATAATCGTTAGTTGCAGCCTTAATTGAATCGTTAGAAGTTTTCCCTGAAATGCATATGTCTAAACAAAATCCATGTTAGCTGTCGATACTCGTCCAAAAAACTATAAAGTTTGTAACATAAACATTATGTTTAACAGCCAAATTTACACACCTGTCCCACAAATGAGTTGAATCCTATATTAACGCACCGATTTGCCTAGTTTACAGTTAGGCTAAAGAACTATCTCTTGACGGGATAAAAGTTTCTAATAGTTACTTAAAAAAAATTTAATTTAACAAACATTGCTGTCTTTGATAATATTGCTGCTGCCATCAATTACAATGTATTACAGTAATTTTACCATGTTTTGGGGCCAAACTTTCCGAATATGAATATAAATATATAACTATTAAATAAATTTTTTCCACATATGAATCAAGTATGCCATTCATATAACCTACAGTAATAGCAGTCTGACAACTGCATCCTGTAGGAAATAAATGTGAAAAAGGGTTGAGGAATCATAAATATAATATAATTAGCATATCGGAAAGTTACCGTCTAATGCAATACATTATAAACGTAACACAAGTTTCTCCATAGATGTAACAATTAAGGCACAAACATTACGAAACCAAACTAAAATGCTACCAGTATAAAATTACACACACATAATGCAACAGATCTAAAATGCTCCCGTTATAATCAATAGAGTCACTTATGCGAAAAATATGCATTGTCAAAAAACAAACGCAATGCTAGACGCAACAACGTAAAACTAGAACACTCCCGTTATAGTCAACAAGGCCATCCGCACAGCAAACGCTCGACGTGACGAAACTACCACGTCCTCATTATAATCAAAGCTCTCTGTGCTGGTAGCATGCGAATTATAATCAACGTAGCAACTAAATCGCAATGCTTGCTGCGTAGATATTTTCATTGGTTATAACGGGAAGGTTCTAGTTTTGTCACACCGTGTCGCTCTCTTCCAGCGTAGACCTTACAGCCGGAGCCAAGATCTGCCGTGTGTGTGTGTGTGTCACGCAGCTCAGTGGAGTACGAAGATAAGCAGCACGGAGCGTCTCGGAGCCTTGGGAAATGTGTGTGTGTGTGCGTCTCAAAAGGATTAGCAGGGCTGGGGGCCGGCGTAGGGAGGGGGAACAAAACGCCTCGAGGACTGAAGGGCCCACATGAGACACACACACTCGCGCAGAGCACCGAAACCTCTCTCTGGCTTTTTCATCGCAGCTCGGATTAGCTCGGAGATGCTATACCTCATAAGTAGCTGCCTCAAAACACGCACACATATTTTTAAAAGACAAAATTACACACCCGTCTGGTCTAGTTAGCCGACGAAATAAAAAACAGAGATGTGGCTTACGGTATTCTCTCACGCTGAACGAACGTGATCTTTACGGAGCGTGAGATCGTGGGTGAGAGAAATGAGAGACAGATTAGAAGCGGATAGAGAGGGAACGAAGCGGGGGGGTTTGGAGGGTGGGTGGAGGGTGTAACGCTACTTAGGGAAACACACGCAAACACGCACACTCAAATCCCAGTGTGTTTCCGAATGTTGTGTCAGTCAAAGCCAAAGAGCTCAACGGGGGGTCCGTGATTGGAGCCGTGGCATTTACCACACTGAGAGAGAGAGAGAAATTTGGCTTTTCGTTAGATTGTTATTATCTGGGACAGAGAAACGGCGCAGATCATGGAAGAATAGCTAAAACCGAAGGAACAATATATGCTAAAAGTAGCACACTCCTCAAATATAGATAGAATATTTAAGTTTTGTCACAATGTACAGAGTTGAGTGTTTGCCAAAATATTCCAGTTTTAATCAAGAAAGATCCAAGGTCAAAAAAGTTAACATTTACTAAAACGATTATGTTATACTCAATATATACTTATTCTTAAACGTTATAATAAAAAATATATAATTAAAAAGCTGCCTATACCACAAGTGTGTGAAGTATTTTCCATTATATTATACCAATTTCTTTACTAAATTCAATTAAAAAAAAAAAATCAAATAATATCTGGATAGTTTTAGTTGTTTAGTAACAATCTTGCAGTGTACAGTGCAAAAAAAATATGACAACTGTGAGTGATTTAATCGCCATCAGTGTTCACGCACCTTTACAGACGTATTTTTGTTTGTTGCTACGCTCATTCGCAGTGTAGACGTGGTGTTGGCGTGCAGTCGAGAATCGTACCCAGCTGTGGTGCCGCTGTTAGCGATGTGTTCGTTGGGGGGGAGGGCAATGGGGGGCGTCAACATGTCGACACTAGTGCATCAAAAATAGCAACGCTCAGCTATCAGTCTCCGCACGCAGCCCTTTGAATACCAGAGCAGCAGTCGGGAATATCAGAATACCGCCGGCAAATGTCTCCGAGACAGAAAGAGAGAGAGTCTCTCTTTCTATCTATCTTTATCTCGCCACAGCTGCTTTGAGACGAGGCTCCTCTAACTCATGAAGTCGCTGTCAGTCATTTGCTCTCTCTGGCATCTCTGACAGAGGTCTATCTATAGCAGTTGGTAGTTTGTGAGCCAGCGGGTGGATTTCCCCCCGTTTGGCGGCAAAGGTCAGAAAAAGGTAAGAGAGACAGGTGAATGTAAAGCATGTGTGTGCAATGGTGCAGTTTTTTATTTCATTTAAATATCAACAAGCGATCATAGAGTGGTAGCAGAAAAAATTTTGACTTCGGGAAAAACACAGGGCTCATGAGTGTCACTTTCACTGAGCCATCCAATCACAGTGGAGGAGGGGTGGGACACATACCACACCCACCAATGGGCGCATCGTACAACTTATGATAAACAAAACCGAAGTATCAAAGTATTTTGTTTACCGGTTGTGAGAGTCGAAAAATATTGAACTTCAGGAATAACACTGGGCTCGTGATCACATTTTACTAAGCTATCCAATCACAGTGTAGGAGGGGCGGGACACATACAACACCCACTAATGGGCGCATCGTACAACTACTGAGAAAACAAAACAGAAGTATCAAAGTTTTTTGTTTACCAATCAGGAGATTCGAAAATTTTCAACTTAGAAAAAAACACTGGGCTCGTGATCATGATCACTTTTTACTTAGCCATCCAATCACAGAAGAGGAGGGGTGGGACACATACCACATCTACCATTGGCTGTATCATACAACTACTGATAAACAAAACAGAAGTAATCCAACGCTTTTTTGCTTACCGATTGGGAAAGCCGAAAAATTTTCAACTTCGGGAAAAACACTGGGTTTGTGATCACTTTTTACTTAGCCATCCAATCACAGTGGAGGAGGGGTGGGACACATACCACACCCACTTATGGGCGCATCGTACAACTACTGATAAACAAAACAGAAGAAATATAAAGTTTTTTGTTTACCGATCGCGAGAGCCGAAAAATGTTCAACTTCGTAAAAACCACTGGGCTCATGATCACTTTTTACTTAGCCATCCAATCACAGTGGAGGAGGGGTGGGACACATACCACACCCTCCTATGGGCGCATCGCATAACTACTGATAAACAAAACAGAATTAATATAAAGTTTTTTGTTTACCGATCGGGAGAGCCGAAATATGTCCAATTTCGGGGAAAAACACTGGGATAGTGATCATGATCACTTTTTACTTAGCCATCCAATCACAGTGGAGGAAGGGCGGGACACACACCCACCAATGGGCACATTGTACAACTACTAAAAAACAAAACAGAAGTAATCACAGTTTTTTGTTTACCGATCGGGAGAGCCGAAAAATTTTCAACTTGGTTAAAAACACTGGGCTCGTGATCGCTCTAACTTTTTACTTAGCCATCCAATCACAGTGGAGGAGGGGTGGGAAACATACCACACCCACCAATGGGCACATCGTACAACTTCTGATTAACAAAACAGTAATATAAAATTTTTTGTTTACCGATCAGGAGAGCCGAAAAATTTTCAACTTCGTGAAAAACACTGGGCTTGTGATCACTTTTTACTTAGCTATCTAATCATAATGCAGTGCACATACCACACCAAACCAGTGGGCCTTCGTACAACTACTAATAAACAAAACAGAAAAATAAAAAATAAAAAATGTTCAACTTCGGGAAAGCACTGGGTTTGTGATCACTTTGTACTTAGCTATCCAATCACAGTGGATGAGGGGTGGGACACAAACCACACCAAACCAATGGGCCTTCGTAAAACTGCTGATAAACAAAACAGAAGTATCACAGTTTTTTTGTTTACCGTTCGTGAAAGACGAAAAATTTTCAACTTCGGGAAAAACACTGGGCTCTTGAGTGTCACTTTTTACTCAGCCATTCAATCACAGTGGAAGAGGGGCGGGACACATACCACACCTACCAATATATATTGCAATGCATAAAAAAATTGGTATTTATATATATTTTAATATATCACAATTTCTGTCTACGTGTTTCTGCCAAAGCGAGCATTCTCATGTAAACTTGTTTTGTTATGTGCGACAGATCACAACAAAAAGAAGAACAGGCATAGAAAACTTTGTTTTGGACAAAATATTTTAATTGTGATAATTGATAATTATGGTATCAGTGGCTATGAACTATTTCAGATCATATTGTGATCAAGCATCGTTTTTACCACAGTGGTTTGCAACAGTCACTTCGGTTAGCTACGTTTCTATAGCTAGCTATGTGAATATCATGATAATATCTAATTAGAAGTCACACGGATATTTAAAGACAACTCTTCCGCCCCCTTTGACTATCAAGATTTTTTTTACCGTCAGAGCAATTGAACAGCACACATCATGTTGTTCAAAAATACAGTACGGCATCATAAGTTATGGTGTTAGCTTTAACCCCTTGACCTTTATCACGCACCCTGCCAATGTCTCGCCCCGGCCCTTCTGAACCCGCAGACACATGCTAACGCTACTGCCAGAACATTGCGCACACTGAACTACCTCTCCTGCATCTCTCTCTCTTACTCTCCCGTGGGCTCATTCATTTTTCATTAGCTGCGCTAACGCAGGCAAAACACTGCCTGTCTCCGGCTGCTCGCGCGCACACACTTTCCCCTCCCTCTCAATCTCACTTGCTTGCTTTGTCTCTCTGGCTCGCTTCCTCGCAATCTGTAGCGCACACACTCAGACACGCTCCCTTTCTCTCTCGCAATCTCGGCGTCGTACACACACGTCTCCCAGGCGCTCGTTTTTTCTCTCCTGCTCGCAATCTTTTCACGCACACACATACACACGCTCCCTCTCCTCATTGACACTCGCCTCTCTCTCCTCGCCATGCCGAGGGGAAACGCTTTCTTCTCCTCTAATTGAAGCTGTTCTGTTGCCATGACGCCGCCCAGAGAGAGAGAGACACGCGGAGGGCTGCTGATTGTTCGGCGTCAGGGCTGTTTTTATCCCCCGCACACACATAGGCACTCGGGAGCGGGCTGTTTTTCTGTGCTGTGATTGCGAGCGCATGCACGTATGTCGGAGTAGAGAGCCGCAGCGCAAAAATATTACGCCTGCCCATCACAAGCTTTAATTGGTTACCTGCCTCGCTTTTCCAGGATTGAACTCTGGCATTAACTCGCCTTTTTGCTTTTAAGTGTATAGAGGTCTATATTATCTATACGATTTTCTGTGTAATTAATCAATCAATGCCACTAATGTGTAGGATGTTTTGGGTCTTTCTGTTCAAAGTTTTAGGGTCTTTTACATTTCTGCTTTAAAAAATATATAAGGAATAATTGATGCCGGGCCGTTGAATTATTGGAAAATATTTATTAATGCATTCATTTCAAATAATTAATAATTAATTATAATAATTAATATAATGCTAATTATTCCACTTCTACCACGTTACCCCAGACACTGCTCTGGTGATTATTTTAAGACATCTGACAGGTCAGGTGTTTATTAGCGGAAAAAAAAGATACCCGTAAAACATTTCTCAACCAATCAGAATAAAGCATTCAACAGCCCTGTGGTTCAATGCTGTTTAATGCTCTCTGCTTCATGTTGTGCCGCATTACCACCTTGGGTGTACATTATTTTAAAATAATTAAATAGCCCATCAATTATTCCTTACTCAACCAATTTCAAGTTCTAGATTCTTCTGCTTTTCAAAAAATACCTCAACATCTATATTCTTCTCCTTTAGCAAATGTCATATTCTAGATTTTTTTGCTTTTCTGATTCAAAACATCTAAAGATTTATACTATTGATATCCCTGTCATGGCAATTAACCATCAATCTTGTCTTGCTTCTACATTAACACATCTCAAGCCATGGATAAGTTGGCCTATCTGCTTCAACATATATTAAGTTCTAGATTAATCTACATATCTCTCTTGTAGATTCTTGTAGGTCTTTCTGCTTAAAGTTTTAGATTCTTTTGCTTTTCTACTTTAAAAAAAATCCCAAGTTGTATATTGCACTTCAACCAATTCCAAGTTCTAGATTCTTCTATTTTAACAAATGTCAAGTTCTGGCATCTTTTGCTTTTCTGCTATAAAAGGTCTGAGTATCTAGATTCTTCTCATTCAATAACTGTCAAGATCTCAATTCTTTTTGTATTCTGCTTCAAAACATCTAAAGATCTATACTATTGATATGCCCATCAGGGCAATTAATCAATCAATGCATCTCATGGATTACATATTCCTGCTTTTCTACATCAACACATCTCGAGCCATGGGTTATTTGGCATTTCTGCTTCAACATATCTCAAATTGTAGATTCTTGTAGATTTTCTGCTCTACAATACCAATGCATTACAAGTCATTAATTTTTTTTGGGGGGGGGGGTCTTTCTGCTTGATGTTTTAAATTCTTTTGCTTTTCTAGTTTTAAACAAAATCTCAAGTTGTATATTGCACTTTATTGCACAAGGCTCTTGAATGCTTTATTCTGATTTGTTGAGAAATGTTCCATGGGTATGCATTATTTTTCAATAAATGCACACCTAACCTGTCAAATGTCTAAAAATAACCATCAGAACAATGTCTTAGCAATGTCTTTGGTAACCGTGGTCCATCGCGTTGTGTCGCTTTACCACCTTGGGTGTGCATTATTTTAAAATAATCCATCATCATCATTTATTCCTTACTCAACCAATGCAAAGTTCTAGATTCTTCTGCTTTTAAAAATATTTCAACTTCTATATTATTCTCCTTCAACAAATGTCAATTTTTAGATCCTTTTGCTTTTCTGCTTAAAAAAAAATCGAGAAAATTAAGAAAAATCTAAAGTTGTATATTATACTCCAACCAACAGCACCCCACATTCTAGATTCTTCTACTTTTACTAAATGTCAAGTTCTCAAATCTTTTGCTTTTCTGCTTTTAAAAAATACTGCAACTTCTATATTCTTCTTTTACAGCAAATGCCAATTTCTAGATTCATCTCCTTCAAAAAAGCCAATTTCTAGATTCTTCTCTTTCAACAAAGGCCAATTTCAAGATTCATCTCCTTAAAAAAAGGCAAATTTCAAGATTCTTCTCTTTCAACAAATGCCAATTTCAAGATTCATCTCCTTAAAAAAGGCCAATTTCTAGATTCTTCTCTTTCAACAAAGGCCAATTTCTAGATTCATCTCCTAAAAAAGCCAATTTATAGATTATTCCCTTTCAACAAATGCCAATTCCTAGATTCATCTCTTTCAACAAATGCCAATATCTAGATTCTTCTTTCAACAAATGCCAATTTGTAGATTCATCTCCTTCAACAAATGCCAATTTGTAGATTCATCTTCTTCAACAAAGGCCAATTTCTAGATTCTTCTCCTTCAACAAATGCCAATTTGTAGATTCATCTCCTTCAACAAATGCCAATTTGTAGATTCATCTTCTTCAACAAAGGCCAATTTCTAGTTTCTTCTCCTTCAACAAAGGCCAATTTCTAGATTCATCTACTTCCAAAAAAAAATCAAATTTCTAGATTCTTCCCTTTCAACAAATGCCAATTTCTAGATTCATCTCCTAAAAAAGCCAATTTATAGATTATTCCCTTTCAACAAATGCCAGTTTCTAGATTCTTCCCTTTCAACAAATGCCAATTCCTAGATTCATCTCTTTCAACAAATGCCAATTTCTAGATTCTTCTTTCAACAAATGCCAATTTGTAAATTCATCTCCTTCAACAAAAGCCAATTTCTAGATTAATCTCCTTCAACAAAGGCCAATTTCTAGATTCATCTACTTCCAAAAAAAAAAATCTAATTTCTAGATTCTTCCCTTTCAACAAATGCCAATTTCTAGATTCATCTCCTAAAAAAAAGCCAATTTCTAGATTCTTCCCTTTCAACAAATGCCAGTTTCTAGATTCTTCCCTTTCAACAAATGCCAATTCCTAGATTCATCTCTTTCAACAAATGCCAATTTCTAGATTCTTCTCTTTCAACAAATGCCAATTTGTAAATTCATCTCCTTCAACAAAAGCCAATTTCTAGATTAATCTCCTTCAACAAAGGCCAATTTCAAGATTCATCTCCTTCAACAAATGCCAATTTCTAGATTTATCTCCTTCAACAAATGCCAATTTCAAGGAGATTCTTCTCCTTGAAAAAATTAAATTTCTAGATTCATCTCCTTCAACAAATGCCAATTTCTAGATTCTTCTCTTTCAACAAATGCCAATTTCTAGATTATTCTTCTACTTTAACTAAATGTCAAGTTCTCGAATCTTTTTCTGCTATTAAAAGTGTAAAGTTCTAGATTTATCTGCCTTTCTGTTATTTAAAAAATATATCAATTTCAATTTTTTTTCTTTAACAAATGTCAGTTTCTTAATTATTTTGCTTTTCTGCTTCAAAACATCTATAGATCTATACTACTGATGTGCCTATCTATCAACGCAACTATCTATCTATGTAACTATCTTCTTTGACACCAGATGTCAAGTTCTAGATTCATCTCTTTGGCATCAACACATTTTCAAGTATAGAAATTCATAACATTTGAAGCTTCACATGTTTTTGTTCTTATTCAAAATCTTAAGTTTTAGATATTTCTGCTTCTCAGAATTATCTTATATAATAAAATTTAACATTTAAATTATACAATTTAAAATGCTTCTGCTTAGACCTTTCTTCTTTAACATCATATGTGACCCTGGGACCTGGGTCATAAGGGTCACTTTTTTCATCTGAATACATCACATTTGACCGTGCGACTTATAAATGTTTTTGTGGTCCAGGATCACATATATTATTATATAACATTAACAATATACTATTGTTGGCTTTTCTGCTTCAGTTCATCTCAAGATGACATCTGAAACTGCATGGCAAAGGCACTGTATTTAAGATATCATAGATCAGTTTTTCTTCTACTGTAAACTTTTGATCAACATTCCAAAAAAAAAACCATTTAATTATGAAGTTCAAGCAGGTGCGCAAAAGCACAGACAGAATTGTTAGCCCTATTTCAGTTGCAGGGTAAAAATCGAATACAGCTATAGAGCAGAGCTCATTTGCATAAAACATTTTGGATCAGTGCTATAGGCATATATCTCTTCTTGCCACTTTCTCCTGACCCGTCTATCCATCTGTTTTATGTCTCTCTTTGCCTCGTCCTGCTCTCTCGCTGACTGAGCGCTCCACTGCCTTTCTAATCTGATCTGTTTGGTGGCGATGGAAGGTTTGGCTTTTACACCGCTAACTCCTGACGTCAAGCTCGGCCACACGACACACCTAAGCCCGTTTATAATGAACGTTGCTCACAGAGAGCAAATCGTTTTCTCCCTGATAAGCAATCATTTTTCATTTCTCCAAGGGGAAGCTGTAATGGGGCGGTGGAATTAATAAACGCATCGTATAAGCACGTTTTCCACATACCTTTCAGATGCGAATGTACCTCCATCTGCGCCGTCTTTCTCTCTCGCGGGCGAGAACCAGAGGAAGAGCTATTGATCTGTTGTTTTCCACGAGTCATAGGGTTTTGTGATTGGGCCATTTAGCGGTCGAGCAGCCGCCAGTGTGTCTGACCAGACACTCAACGAGAAACATCACCTAACGGACGCCTGGTCCTCCACGAAGCTGGTCTGCTTAATGGAGGAGAGCGATCAGACTCGGGTTAACGTTTGGACTTCAAGGTAGTGTTGTCAGACCTGTCCAGGGTGAAATGAATTTGAAGATGAGTGTTATTTGAAGTGACACAACTGAAACATTAAAAACAACGCATCACAAAAACACAGCATATATGCAAGATCTATGCATCAAAAGGAATTGCAATAATGATTGTTTCCAAACATCTAATAGCATAAACTGATGGTCCCATGCAAAATCATGCAATTGGCTGAGCCAGAAGTTGACATTTCACGTTTGAACTCAAGGTTTTGGCATGATTGAGCCATGGTGCAGTGGTTGGCGCATATGCAAGTTTTGGTGCTCATTTGGATGTTGCAGGCTCAAACAGTCAGCATGTCGCCTAATACTACAAAAACAGACACTTCACCAGCTGTGTCTTGAACTGTTGTTTGCTTTATGTGCCAGAAAATGCAGATACTTCCCAATCTGTGCCATATTGTCACCGACAAAACAAAAGGAACGTGCAGGAATGATGAGAGCATGAGGAGGAAACCTCGGAGATGAAGACGGGGGAGAACGGCTCGTTACGCTGTCCTTGACAGGACCCACCATCTTTTCTCTGTGGAGTCAAGGCCAGGAGCGTTGCAGAGGTCTCTTAAATGCCTCTGTGTGCAGGTAGAGAAAAAAAGATAGGAGATACAATTAAGAAGCAGTGATGCAAGCTGGCATGCTTTAAGGAATCATGTGACATTCAGCAGAGTGGACAGACAGTGCAAAGAATCACTCACTTATTTTAGTTTCGTATATTTGTAATGTTTTCCAGCAGGGGTGTAAAAATACCGTCATATGGACCGATTCTAGTGGTCGACCGATATGGGTTTTTAATGGTCATTGCTGATATTAAAGGATTAGTAAATTTTCTCAAAAAAAAAAATATCCATATTATTTACTCATCACCATGTCATCCAAAATGTTGATGTCTTTCTGTGTTCAGTCGAGAAGAAATTATGTTTTTTGAGGAAAACATTCCAGAATTTGTCTCATTTTAATAGACTTTAATGGACCCCAATACATAACAGTTTTAATGCAGTTAAGGTGTGTCCTTTAAAATGCAAATGAGCCGATGAAATTCAAACACTGATCACAATGATGGTGGTTTGTTGCAATTGAAACTCAACTGTGCTGTGAATTATTTCCTCTCTCTCTCTCTATCGGCACTTAATGGCAGTGCAGTGCTGGATAGTGCAGATTAAGGTGCGATATTATTATAATAAGATCTCCTTATGATGTCATAAGGAGATCTTATTATAATAATACCAAATTTCAATGTGCTTGCAGAGAATGGTTTACCAGAGCTAAGTTACTGGGTTGATCTTTTTCACATTTTCTAGGTTGATAGAAGCTCTGGGAACACAATTATAGCACTTAAACATGGAAAAAGTCCGATTCTCATGCCATGGCCCCTTTAAAACTATATAAATCTACTGGTCAGTGGGGTCAAAAAGTGAGAAATTTATCCTGTTTTGAGAATGCTGACCTGGATAAAAGACAAAGAAATGCAATGCTCGCTGTAAAATGCAGAGTACGTGTCGTAGTCTCGGAGCGAAGTGTTGCGTCTGTCTTTTCTCGCTTTGAGACACGAGAAAACAACACCGTCTGAGTGCCGCATATGTGCGAGTCTCTTGAGCCACGGCAGCCTCTGGCCTGGCTGTCATCCGTTCCCTTTCCATCTTTGTTAGACTAAAGGCTGACTCACCACACCACCCTCTCTTTGTCTGATCTGTCGCTCGCTCGAGTCACTCTCTCTCTCCCTCTCTTTGCGTCCCTCTCACCCAGTTACCATTTGAACTTCTGCTTATTACATACTGCTGCATTTCCCCCACAAACGTTTACACAAAACGCAACCCTGAGGGTTTTTTTTATTGCTCAGCGGTTGATGTTTTAGCTCAGGAGGCTATACGCCCTTATGTTGTATGTTTTTTTTAAGTACTCTCATTCGCACATATTTAAAATAATATTAAGCAACATATTTCAATACGTTATAAAGTATATTAAAATCATTTTAAAGAAAAGCAAAGAATTGATAGCTACCCAGGATGATCTCACGGGCATCCGCCCAAGTATTTTACGAGGTGAATAATTCGTATGAATTCGTACAAAGTAGGCCTGGCTGATAGATCGAGTTTTGGTAATATATCGGTATAATCTATATCCCAAACTTTTTCTTTTGTAACCCACGTAGATTGTTATAATCTATACAATTTTAGTTTTATCATACGTTGTTTGAATAAAGGTAGGAGGCTTTGACTTGCTAGGAGGCTTTGACTTGCTTGCTAACACGTATTTTATTTTGTTGAAACTATCAAGATTTTAATCATATACCAATGGTCATAAAAATAAATAAATAAATGAATATCTGACATATAAATTTCGTTCAATGGGTTAGTGACAAAAACGGTTTGGCAAGATGAGAAATTCAAAAATCTTTTAAAAAAAACTTGTTTTAAAAACTTTAAAAAACTTGTTTTAAAAAGCATGCATCAGGTTTATTTCAATGGAAATAGTATATTTATGTTAATTTTATGCAATCAAAAATTACATTTGACCATTTTTATGAAAGTTAAACTGATGGACCTGAAAATGTCAAATGGTGTAACCACCAATTGCGCCAAAGAATGAGAAATATGAAATATTTTATCCACCTTGATGGCATTTAAGCGTAATAAATAATAATCATTTTAAAATATCATTTCATTAGTTATTTCTAAATGTACATTTTAATGCATTTTTGTAATATTTTCCCTGACATATGCTGAAAACAGATCCGTTTTCTAAATAATCTTTGACAAATGATGTAAAATTGTATGTAAAAAATTATATTGCACTAAACGATTACACTTTTTTAAAATATATTTATACTTTAATAAAAAAATACTAGTTAAACCAATTGACACAGACCGGTTACACCACATTGACATTTTTGCAGTTATCCCCCAAATATTCTTTCAAAATAAAATAAAACCAGAAATATTAGACTTGGTCCTCATAAAAGAGAATGTATGCAAGTAATCTGCAAATTTATTTATAATTTTTTACATTTAATTGAACTATATGGACACAAAATAATTAACGCCACGTCATTGACCCCAATATCGCCCAGTCCCAGTACAAAGTGAATCATGCATATGATTATTAAAATAAAGTTATAATAAGCTCTGGAATGATTTACCAAATAATGTTCGAGTATCAGACACAGTCGATCAATTTAAATCTAAACTTAAGACATTCTTCTTTAACAAAGCATTCACATAAAATATCCAGTAAATGTACTTATCCCGCAATAGTTATTTTGTCTAGAACAAAGCACTCACATACCTCATATGGGTAATATACTTATGTCGCAATAGGCAGCCTGTCTGGAACGGAGTGGGTTTTTAAACCACAATACTGTATGACACTTGCATTACATGCGAACGGCCCCTACGCTAATAGAATTCTGTTTTTCTCTCCCTGTCTCATCCTCGACCCTGAGGACAATGAGACAAACAGACCCAGTTCCTGTAGCTGTGAAGGTTATCACACCACTGATCTACTGGCTGTCCTTCAACATGATGCCCAGCCGATGTGCGACCAACGACCACCGGCTGAATCAGTTTAATCTGCTTACCCGCTTCCTATCCCTACCGTGTCTATATATATAAATATATATTAATTTCTCCCAAGGGTTTTTGTCCTTCTAGGAGTTGTTCCCACCTGGTTTTTTCCTAGGGGTTTTTTCGTCCCTGGGAGAGTCAGCCAACTTTGGCTTAACTTAGCACTTTACTGTTACATTATTAATACACTCGCTTGTACGGTTCAACCTTAGCCGCTATATTGTACTTCTTATATTATCTATTGATTACTCATGTAAAGCTTCTTTGCAACAATTAACAATTGTGAAAAGCGCTATATAAATAAAATTGAATTGAATTGAATAAAACAACACCCCTAACCCCCCAACCATACACCCAATGCCACTGAGGCAAAAGCAAATCGCACTAAAAGATACAAATGAGAGTACGAATTCATACAAATTAGCCACCTCGTAAAATACTTACGATTGCCATTAGTGCTGATTAAGGCCTAACACCGAGATGAGCAAATTATGACATCTTTTAGGGATTTATTCCTTTAATGGAATTCACAGTTTTGTCCCCAAAAATTCCATGGAATTTTCCCTAAAAAAAAAACCCCGCTGACATAAGTAAACGTACAGAGCTACCAAATTATTCTGTATAGTATAAAGCAAATCATATGGCCTTCTAAGGATCTATTAAGAAACATTTAAGCTTGTACTGAAATTTCAGACTTTGGTGTAACTTCAAATTAGAAAAACATTTGAGACCGGCAGTGGTTTTTAAACGTTTCTGCGTGCGCCCCCCACCCCCCTTGTGTAGCTCACTTTGCACCCCCCCCCAAAAAATATCATGGCATAAAACATCCTCAGACTTAGAATTTGAATTAAACAATACATATTAAATTAAACATTTAGTCAGTTTGAGACCCACTGGACTAGGGTTTCTTTTCCCAAAAGGAAAATCAGGAGAGTTGAGCAAAGTCTCCATCTGATCTCCATTTAATGTCTAAATATAAATCGGAGCTATTACATTACATATATATTTTGAAAACGCTTTTATCCAAAGCATCTTACAGTTCAAGGTTTACATTATATATGTATGTGCGTTTCCTGGGAATCAACTCAAACAGTTGGTGCTTCTAATGCAATGCTCTACAAGTTGGGCAACACTGATTGTAGCCCAAATTTAGCTCAGTGTTATTATAGAGATGTGCTTTGTGATATTTAATTGTATGTGCTTGTGCCACTACCCATGGGCTTTCGTTTCAGGAAACAAACAGACGCTCTCGCCAGGGATATTGCTTGTGGGAAAATCACGTGCGTGTTTTGGGTTTATTTGACAGATTACTGGAGACGGGATGTTTGTGCGAGCGACTCGAATTGTTTAGACGCCCGTACTCTTCTGGGAAGTAGCATTTCTCCACTCTCTAATCATAGCTGGTGGACAGAGAAGGGAACCAGAAAAGCGAAAAATCTGAAAAACACGAAAGATGAAAGTTTTGTGTTTGCTCTGCACTCTCCTAGATTATCTTGCCTGTGTTTGAACACCAGGACGGAGGGCGCTTGCTGACAATATTCACCTCTGGTGTGTTTGTGTGTGTGCGGTTGTCGAGTGAGGACTTTGTTGTGTTAGTGAGATAGCTTGAGGTTACGGCGCTGGAGGGGTTTGTTAAAGCGGACGATTCTGACAGTTAAAGACTAGCAGGCGTGAAGCGCGTCTTCCCGACGGATCGGCACACCAAAACCACGCACATGCTCATGTTTGCGCACTCTCTCTCTCTTTCTCTCTCGCTATCACCAGTGAGAACACACCCAAACGCCCACATGCTCGCTGCATGTCGCTGCCGTCTGTGGGTTAACCCTTTAAACCCTGTAGCTAAATTGAGTTTTGCCTTAGCACCACAAAGGTTGAGGCTTTGATCCTGAGGGAACACACAAACTGAAAAAAATGTATAGCTTGAATGCACTTTAAGTCACTTTGGATAAAAGCATCTGCCAAATGCATAAATGTGAAAATGTAAATGACAACAAGGTTCTTACAGTACACTAGAACTATCAAGAAATGTGAATGTTTTTGTTAACTGCGATTAAAACTTAAAAAATGAAGTGAGAATTTAAATATAATGCATTACTACTTAAATATACTAAATATAACCATACTGTATTTGTCATTTCAGTTCTTTATACAAATAAAATTAAACCATTATTCTGTATCATTTTTTTATTAAAAAAATAAATATATATATATATATTTTTTAAGGGAAAGTTCACCCAAAAATTTAAATTCTGTCATCATTTACTCACTTTTTATTTTGTTCAAAACCTGTATGAATTTCTTTGTTCTGATGAACAAAAAAGAAGATTATTTTGAGGAATGTTTGTAACCAAACCGATCAGAGGCCCCATTGACTTCCATAGTAAAAACAAGTAACAAAAGTAATATAACTAAAATACAATAAGCTGAAAAATAAACAAAAACGAAAGAGTAAAGGCCAAACAAAAATGGAATGACAAACTAAAAAAGAGGAATATTAATAAAAACCGCAGATGATGTGTTGCAAAACAACAGTATGCGTCTTAGATAAGATAAACAGATGCTTCTGGAGCCTTAAAATCACAAAATTAGAGACGCAGAGAAAGAGTTGTGACTATATGTAGATGTTTTGTGATCTGTGTTTGGCATTGAAACAGTCCTGAAGTCTGGTACATGGAACGCTGGGAAAAACACCAGACACGCTCGCGCTCGCGCTCTCTCTCTCTCTCTCTCTCTCTCTCTCTCTCTCTCTCTCTCTCTCTCTCTCTCTGCTGCAGTTTGGGACCAAGCATGCAGTGTCAACAGAGAGGTGTGTGGGCTGTTCACCGCGGACGCACAAAACAAACACAACCAGAAAAACTGCCACTCAAGAACCCACGACCGACTGAACTGTGATTTGTGCATGTTTTAATGTAACGCTACTGAACGGACAGCGAAAGGGATTTCTAGACATGCGTGAAGAGTGAATTTGTTGCATAGACAAAAGAAAGATGGCATGCACAAAAACGTGAAAGACAGATAGGAAAGTCCAAGCAACAATCACTCTGGCTGCTTCCGAAATCTCTTAAATGCTGCCTTCGGAAGTAACATTCCAAGCCAGGAAGGCATCAAGGCACATCCAAATCCAATTTTGGTTTACTTCCTGTCTCTTGAGATACCTTTATCAACCTCTCCCATAATTCTTTGCGTGTGTGCGTGGGGAATGTGATTGGTCGAGCCTGGTCGAGTCTGAAAAAATAAAATGGAGGCCAAGAAAGTGGTGGGATCACTAATTTTTGTGTATATAAAGTTATATTTTCACTTTTTATGCCTTTTGGTTGCATTTCTAGCGAGAAATTAGTATTTTAGTTTTCACAAAGGCGCTCGTTTACGTTTCATTACGCTGCCTATGAAGGCTGTCCGAATGCGTTTATCATAGCTACCTTGATGCCGCCAAAGTCATTGCGTTATATATATATATATATTAGGGGTTTTACGGTGTAGCTGGCGGTGCCTCTATCAGCGGCTTTTCTCTTTTGCTTGCCACGCTAAATGGACACACACACACACACCAACATGTAAGGAGGAACTGTGAGGTTGGCAACAGATTTGCATACTTCAAGTTGATTGGACAGGTACTCTCAAGTAAACACACCCAGAGCTTATTCAGAACCATACATTAGCACTTGTATGCATTGTTTTTTCAATAACTAGATCAGAAATGCGAGGTCGAATCAAACATTGTGCAAATACTTGCCGAACCGTGGGAGGATAAAGGGACGATTCGATTCTTTACTGCAACAAATTTAATAAATTATTTTTCCAAAATGCTATAAATCTATTGAATCAATATATAAAATGTGCATTGATCTTTGCCATGTTACATTCATTTAGTTGACTAGTGGTATACACGGATTAAAAAAATAAACATTAGATGGCATTTATCAAAACTTTGTGCTTAAGAACACTGTGATTGCTGCTGTTATGCTTGGGACATCGTCGCTGAACTTTTTTGACAGCGATCAGCTGTAAAATGTTTTGGTCCTGCTCGATTTTCGTTGACTTCGAGAAAAATAATGAAACGTTTTTATAAGATCCCCTGTGGTCAATGTGTTAGCATGACAGAAGCTTGATGTTGTCACTTTGCCGTCGCCCGAGTGGCTTACGTTTCTTTCCCGTCACAGAAAACCACCACAGGTTTATCAATGCCATCAAAAGTATTATTTTGTTTTTGTTTGTTTGTTGATCACGAACTACAAAGTGGATGAGGAAAACTAGGATTCTGTGTGTATTTAATGCACCGCCATTATTGTTTACAATACGTGGAATGGTGTGTTGTGATTTGTTATGCGGATTTATTGCATTCTGCAGAGAAGGAGGACTGGCACTTATAGCGCTTTGGGAAAAAAGATGACAGAATAACACGACGGATATCGAATTTTTCGTAAAATTAAGAATTTACTTTTAAATACTGACTTGATACAATACTGATTTTGGTGGTAACTTTTTTTTAATGGCTTTCATCGCGTTTGTGTGTGGATATATGTGAAATATTTGGAGTCAGAACAGAGGAGGTACAATTCCTATCTGCCTGTAATTCTCATCATTTGTTTCGGTGTTCCCGGATTCTCCGTCTGCTTTATCCTCTGACAGACACAGCCGTGTGTGTGTATGTGTGTCACTCGCGCTGGTTGATCTCAGGATGAAATGCCGCTATTGTTCCTCCAACAGACTGACAGAAATCACGAGGGAAGGAAGATCGCAGGCGAGAACGCGTAACAACGAGGTTCATTCACGTAGACGGTCACGCGTTTGCCACAAAAATGCATTAAACTCAACACAGATTTCTCTTGACACATTGCTTTACATTCGGTATCGTTTCTAAACCAGGTGTGACACGAGCTATTTTTCAGCCCTTACTAAAAGGAAATGTTGCATAAAGATGTCAAAATAACAGCCAGTCAGAACGTATTTGATGTCTGTCGTACAGCTATAAGCAGGGTATTATATTTAACGCGGACACGGAAAGACTGAATGCAAGCAGCCAAATTCCTCAAGTTCCACAAAAAGGGAAAACCATAAAAACGAATATGTCTGGAGAAGCATTACCGATGTAACGAAAACACAAGGAAGGTGTTTTATGACCATCGGCTGTACATCTGTGATTTCATAGCGTCACACGACCTTTTGGCTTTTGTGACCAGAAAATTCCCCATCTCTGGAATCTTGCCCTATCCGTCTGGTTGAGACACGTGTACGAGGCGGCACTGGCAACACGGGCCACAAATTCCTCTCTCGAGCGGCAAATGCACGATTAGCGGCCCAAGGCAGAAAATTACTGAAGCCGTGGCTTGTCTGCCGGTACTCGGGGTGGGCAGATCGACTGTGGGAGAGTAAGACAGAGAGTGAGACAGAGATGTTAAAGTGCGACCTTTCTTCCAAATGTCACCAGTGTGAGCAGCGATTAATGGCTGTTTATGTGCTGGGGATGAATGCCAGGATCCTGTGCATGTGTGTGTGTGACACCAAGTCATAGCTGAGCAAAAAGTTGAATTTGAATGCCACAAATTCACTAGAAACGGTGTTTCTTGTGTATGTGATAAACAGGCTAGATTGTGCCTGCTGGCGTTATATCGGCCCACACGCGCACATTCAGAGCACAGATACTGTTGTAACAGGGCGACAAAGATCTCTTTTTTTTTCTTTTTATGCTTCTCGCTTTCTCGCTGTGACACAGATCACGGCTTCCTCTCGCTTATGCAGTCATCTCTTAATCTCTCGTTTAAGGTTTGAATTATTTACATATTTGGCATCTGCCTTTTTTAGTTTGGTGGTAATTGGCTGTAAACTAGGGCTGCGTGGTATTGACGAAACATTCGATATACTAAGCGCTACGATAATGCTTTACGTTTGTAATTTGTCAAATCTATTTTAATAATAGTAAATATATTTTAAACTGAAAATATATAACAACATACATGTTTCACATTCTTTCTGAGCAAAGAAAGCATCAAGCTCTGCCTCAACCTAAAACTCTAAGGGGTTGTGTACACCAAAATTTTTAAACGCGGCTGAAAACGCCTTGAGGACGCCGAATGCCAGCTGTTTTTCAGCTGAGTTCCAGCTTTCTTCAGCTGAGCGCTTTGGTAGCTGTGATACTTCAGCTGCGAGCTGGTTGGTTGCTGTGGTAATGTCCCGCCCCTCCTCCACTGTGATTGGGCGGCCGTGTGAGAACTGACATTGACGAGCGTAGCTTTTCTCCCAAAGTTGAATCTCTCTGCTAGCTGCTGGCTTATTTGAAAAACGCAGAGCTTCCATTGGAAACAATTGAAAATATGCGCCGGCCGCGGGCGTAAAAGTTTTGGTGTACACAACCCCTAACTATGCATAACTTTTTGAAGTATTAAAAGCATTTAGTTAATGCAAATCATTGCATTATGTGAATTGCAATTTTCCTTGTGTTTTCGGTACATCTTGCGTACTTAGGACCGGAATAAAGTCCGTTTTTTTACGTGTACGTGAACGTATTCACATGGTCGAACATACAGCTTTTCTTAGTATAGTTTATTTGTCTCATACATATACATAGATGTTTGAAGCATGTGCATTGCGACAAAATTTACCTCATTTGTAAGTCGCTTTGGACAAAAGCATCTACTAAATAACTTAATATAAATGTAAAATGCAATGCCTCTCTTGGGCTACATACTACATTCTTCTGTAGGCGCATGTGCAACCTACGCATACAATGTACGCAGGGTGTATGCAAAAATTCGGCGGTGCGCGTACACGTAAAAAATGGACTGTACTTCGGCCTTTGGCATAAACATTAAAGTGTTTCTGTAGCTCAACTGGTTGAGCACTGCAATAGCAACGCAAACATCATAAGTTTGACCACCAGGGAAAACAAAGACTGAAGAAATGTCACATTGGATAAAAGTGTCTAATCTAAAATTATCTTTAGTTTTAGATCAGACACTTTTATGTGTTTTATGCAGACTGATCTCATGGAAAGTCGTGTTATAGTGACGTAAAATTCAGCTTTTTTACGTGCCTTGAGCACAAATGTCTTTTTCGTGTCACTTTCCTATTTTTTTACCATTGTCACTTGGGTGAAAACAAAACGCAAAAGTGGCGTTGCTTTATAACTTTTTATTGCCCGTTTATACAATCTTTTTGAGGAGGAAATCTGCGTGCATATGGTGACGCAAAAGTGTGTGATATTCGATGTAGTATGCACTCCAGGCAGCTAGATGACAATCTGAAGCACTGACACACAACACCACCAAGTCTGCTCGCCTGCATACAACCTTCTTCCTTGTTCTCCCAGGTCTCGTCCAAAGTCGTCTGGTTTGCCTCCGACGAGTTGGCGCATCAACAATTTGATAGAGGTAATTAATGCGCCTTCTCTGATCAGTAAAACTAGCTGTGAATATTTCGTACAACTTCTGGAAAGAGTCTTGTATATTTATCAGAACTGCTATGGCAACTTGAAGGTCCAACGTATGGAAATAATCCGACATGTTTGTTGTTATTTTCCTGAATTGGCGTATACCTGTGACGTAAACGCGTACAAGAGCCACAGTGAGCAGACTTTTGCATTTTACCTTTTAGACGGGAACACGAGGGTAGATCGTTTTTAAGATTTCCACTCCGGAGGGTGGTTTCACTTTATTGCGTTGTTAAGCCCCAAAAACGGCGTCGCTGTGTAAACGAAAGGCACATCCGATAAAATATTTTCAAGTTTTCACCCTCAAGCGTTCTAGTGTAAATAGGCCCTTAGACATCCTAACCCAAACCCCAACTCCAGGTGAGATTGGTTTTAAAAGCTGAAGAAAAACATGTAGACACAAATACATAAAAGTACATCCTAACCCAAACCTCAAATCTAACCCCAAGCGACAATGATTTAAAAATAGGAAAAAATTTGAAAACAAAACATAAAATGCCACAAATGCCACGGCCACAATAAACTATTTATAGAAGTTTGTGCCAGTGACACGAAAAATACATTTGTGCTTTAGGCACGTAAAAAAGCTACATTTTGTGCCATAGACACAAATAATTAAAACCATTTTCAACTCTCTGTGTTCAGCTCTGAGCGCGGAAAAAGTGTAGAGCGCCAGCTTTCAGTGCGAAAAACAAAAACGCCAGCTGCTGGCTTTTTAAAAAACGCTGCACTTCCATTGAAAACAATTGAAAACATACGCCGGCGTATAAGCTTTGGTGCGCACACCCCCTAAAGCAGGAGTGGGGAACCCTGGGTCCTGGATGGCCACTGTCCTGCAGAGTTTAGTTCCAACCCTAATCAAACACACCTGAATTTCATTTCAAAGTAATCCTGAAGACTTTAATTAGATTTTGCAGGTGTTAAATTAGGCTTAGAACTAAACTCTGCAGGACAGTGGCCCTCAAGGACCCAGGGTTCCCCACCCCTGCCCTAAAGGTTTAAAATCATCATATAGACATCATATTGTTTCTATAGCATTATAAGAAACATTGCATATTTCTTCTATGTCATCACAACGCTATAAATGAAAAGCTATGTCTGTAAATGTTTTAGGAACCTTTACTTTTACACTTGACATGCTTTCATCCAAAGCCATTTGTAGTGCATTCAATCTATACATTCTTTTTCATCTGTTCTCTGGGATCGAACCCTTGACCTTTGCATAACTCGATCAACTGATCTACAGGAACACTACGGTAAGCACGTGCAATGCTTTGGCAGTGCTGCACTTCTGTAATTATGCCAATAAACATCATTAAACACTGACAATTGAGAGTGAGAGAGACTGTAAGCACTCAAAGATTAATTCTTGCCTTTTTCGAAAAGATCTTGACGCTAAGAGGAAGCCGTCTACTCAGGGCACTTGTGATGTGACATCTGTCCAAGACACCTGAACGTCAGACGAGCCCTGCCCGCAGCACGCTCTCCTTCACGAAGAACAGATGAGGCACTGAGACCGGGGAGGGAACGCGATCACAAGGTCGTCCCTCACATCCTGGTGACAACCGGGGAGGCTGATTTGAACAAATGAGAGCGAGACGAAAAGGGATAATCTCAAGGACATCAGAGCGCCTGGGATGGAGGAAAGGATGGAGAGCAAAAAAGAAAAGGTTAAAGGGTTGTGTGTGTGCGTGCGTGTGTGTGTGTGTGTGTATGTGTGTGTAAATGGGAGATCCGCCAAACAGACATCGGAGGAAGCTGTCAACTTCTATTATCTATTCAGACTTTAATATCTAATATTAAAAACCCAGAGAGAGAGGAAGAGAGAGTTTAGACAGGGAAAGACAAGCACGCCACGGGCGATTCACCTTGCTATGTTTCCCCTGTGTAACGGTGGACACACAGACACACACACACGGCTGTTTTTATGGGATGTGGCGGTTGCCACAGTGGCAGTCGACACTTTGACAACCAGGCGGCCCCTACAGCTGCTGTCTGACTGGCAGCCACTTAGAGACTGTGTGCGTGTATGTGTGTTTGACAGGAAGCCCTTAAACTTCATCACAATCTCGCCCTATTTCCTTGTGTGAAGTGGGCTGGAAATCTTAGGCTGGAGCCTGTGTCATTTACAGGTGTTGCGCTATAAAAACATACGGTATGCAAGCATGCTTATGGGAACACATGGTAATAAGTAATGTACGTCCTTGCGGTACAAAACCGCAAGAGGATGACTAGCATACTCTGCAATAGTAGTTGACCTCAGTTAAAACTTACTGTAGATGACGAAATGTATGCTAATGTCCGCAAAAGCGTCCTTCAACTAGCGTTGATAATGCAATAGATAAATGTCAAGTGCAATACGAACTGAACTTGCATTGGGGGCACTTCAGACCGTAACAAGGCATGTTTTGGATAAAAGTGTACCGTATGCCAAAAAAGTTTACACTGCTTACAAAAAAAGACAATTTTCGACCAAATGCACCAATGTAGTGTCTTACTATTGCCAAAGATATTGGATATAACAAGATTGAGCACTGCTATGGGGGGCTCATCCCTTCCAGGTAAAACAGGGTTCCCACACCTTAGGTAACTTCAAATTCAAGGACCTTTCAAGGACTTTCCAGGTCCAATACCCTCAAATTCAAGGACTAAATGTGGGGACACATTTTTAAGTGAGAGCAAGGTTACATTGCGTTACCTTTAAAGTTACATTGTTACAGTTCCCCTTCGAGGGAACTCGTGCTGCGTCACTGCGGGGACTCCTCCAGGGGTAAGTGCGTCTGAATGTGTATATCAAATTCAACCAATGGTGAGGCTTAACGACAAACGGAGCTGACACGGGAGCTAGAAAGTGTAACGCTATCTGAAATATTGCAGGAAGTATGGCAAGGGAGACGCAGCGTCTCGTTCCCTTCTCAGGCAACAACAGTTACATACATAACCCGAGACGTTTTCATGTGCCAAACACAATTATGCAAAAAAGCATTTTGGTATGAATCAACTTTCGCATACAGAAGATATAAACATTTAAAGCGAACAGTTTAGCACGTGTGCTTAAAAAGTCTAGAATTTTATGATATTATCCAACACTACACAGGGAATAATATGGATTTTTTTTCAGAAGAAGAACTTCTTGCATAAAAAAGATTCAAGCACTTTCAGTGACCTACAGTATGTATATTTTTTAAAACTTCCCAGGGCCTTGAATTTTCCCCCTCCAGATTCACAAACTTTCAAGGACCCGGGGTACCCTGTAAAAGAACCAATCATCAATCGATAAATACTGACATTATCCAGGGGAGGAGCTCTATACAGCAGTGGTTCTCAAACTTATCGGCATGCGGCCCCCCATGTGTATGGTACATCCCTTTGTGTCCCCCTCTAAAAAAAATGTATTACTGCTGTAGTGCTGTTGGTTAGTAGCCTTATTTTTCCAAGGTTTAACACAGAATTTATGATAAATTGATAGATTTTATAAAATGTCATAAAACTGGTGCCCCTGGCACAATTTCGTGGCACACTGGCTCCAGTATGAGAACCACTGCTGTACAGAGTTGCACGAGGTGCTTGTCATTTTGAAATAACTTGTTTTTCTTAGCACAATTTGAGCTTACAAACAAGTTATGGTCCAGCCAGGTTTAATTGTTGGTCGAAAAAATGTTATTTGATTGTGATTTTAGCACATAATATTAGAGATATCTGTCGTTCCCCATTCAAGCAAATTGGACTTTAGTCTTGCATGACTGAAATAACTGCCCGGAGGCATTGCGAAGATGTCCACTAGTGCCGCGACTTCCCTAAAGTGACTTTGCTATTTCTTAAGTCTACTTTTGAGCTGACAAATGATTGGTCCATTTTCAAACATTTAAAGGTGACACATACGCTGGATGACTATCGTATAAACATTTGAGGTATACAAACACTAATGCATACGGTGTCGAGGTGAGGTTAGCCATGCATTTAAGTTTGTGGTTTCATCAAACACACACACTTCACTGCAAACTTAATTTACACGTGACATTTACACATGACGTCTCAGCACTCGTTGTCATTACCCTAAGTGGTTCACTTCAGAAACGATTGGGCCAGCCCAAGAACCTGACAATGCACTTACACGCACACTCAAGACTCATTCAATGCCTGTTTACCAAAAAAGACATTGTTGTGACAATTTACACACTTTAAGAGAATCATAATTATACACATTTACAAAAAAGTGACATTGTACGACTATGCATTTTTTTATATGACGCCATGGCATAACCACTTTTTTGTCATGTATTATGTGGATAAGATGTTTGTTTATGTATTTCTTAAATGGGCTACCATAGGAGCACCATGGTACACTTCTTCAAAAACATGGTAGTACCATGATATATGTACTTTTTTATAATACCATATTCAAAACCAATGCCATGACATCTATGTCACGGTGCCATAACAGTAGTTCTTTGTAACAGATTCTACATCTAATCAAATAAATATTGTAAAATAAATCTTTCAGATTATATGATTTACATTGAAAAACAATGTTACTATTATATTGGTATATTCATTTGAAGTTTTCATACCCTTAATATACAAGTATAAAATATTTTTTAAAAATGGTGTTTACTTACGCTCGTGTCGTTTCAGCCACCTGTGACCTTGGGGAAAACAAAAGCCTTTTCTCAAACAAAAGGCTGCAACATCCGGAGGTCGCAATTCTAGGCTGCATGTCATAAAGACGGTCTTATTATAAAATATTAATAATTATAACGTTGACTATTATTCTTAATTAATCGTAAATTGTTGAAATATGTCTTTGACTTGCGAATGTTAATGCTCAGTTAACTTAAATAAACCGGACTTGATGACGTATGCAGCCTGCATATGCGACGTACGCAGGCTGCAGCCTTTGAATGATTGAGAAACGGCCAATATGTTTGGCAAATAAGTCAAATGAATTACACATTTGTAATTTGATTGTCGATCTCCAGTCATGAAAGCATGAAAAAACATCCAGAAACCGTCATATACATCGTGATACAAGGCAGACAAAATTTTACCTCAACATTGACGAAGCGCGATTATCATTTAACGCATGCGCAGATTCAAACTTTTTGCCAAACCACCCAGCGTTGACAAGTATGTCATACGTCATTGGTTCACGACCAATCGTAATTTGTGTGCTTGCTTTAAAAACGACGATCTTGAAAACCATTTGAGAGTCAAAAATTTTGTCAAAATATAAATAGCCATACACTAACAAATTAGGATACATAAAGCAGCATCACGAGACCTGAAAATAAATAAATATTATATTATATTATAAAATAAAAATAAATACCAAAATAAATACATCATATTACAGAGCCAATATATATTAATATATTAATCCATATATAGAGCCATTAATTAGATTTAAGGCACTTTTGCTTTTTAAATGCTTGAGGGTTTGAAATAACATTTTAAAGTCATTTTAAAAGGCCACAAAACAAGGAGGAACTTTGAGAAATCTACAATTATGTATATAAAACTTTGGCTACAATCAACATATTATTACACAAAATTTCAACATCTTTGTTTTCCATAAAGACCTCAAATTTCGTAATCAAATGCAGGCATGTTTATCTAAATCAACCATTCATATAATCTGTCCCAAAAGCGCTTAACAATAGTGCAGCTGTAGAGAAGATGTTCCCTTTGACAAAAAGAACAGACATTAAACCTTACTCTTAGAAATTCTTTATTATCAACATTAGACTCCCTGTGATTTTTATTCCTTAATTCTGATTGATTCATTTATGGGGATTCTGCTGCTACCTGATTATCTTTAAAGCCCGACCCACACCTAATCCCTATGTTAGAGACAAAACACACAGAGGAGTTATAATCTGACGGTGAGTTGTTTGTTGTTCCTGTAAAATAACTCAACCCTGAGGCCTTTCAAAAACGTACAGTTACTGGAGGTTCTAATCTTGTTGAAATAGGTTGAGGTCAGAGGTCGCTGACCTTTGGATACGCGCTTGACGCACGCCGACTTGTTTCAAAGCGTCGGACCATAATGAGTTCTTCCTCCCTTGTCAATCAAGAGTGTAACACTAGTACACGCAACGCGTCATTACACAAACACACACACACACACGGAAGCAATGTGACACGGACCTGTGTGTGTGTGTGTGTGTGTGTGTGTGTGTTCATCGTCAGTGCGCGCAGGGGACGTTTTTCACGCAGTTATAAGGAGCGCGTCTCTCGCGTGCGGAATAATCGAATCGCGCTGTCATACGGAAAGAATTATTCCCCTCGTATCGCCGCGCGGGCAGTAATTGGATACAATTTAACATTTGCAGCTGCTTGCCTGTCTGTTCTCTCCCCTCTCTCTCTCTCTCTCTCTCTCTCTCTCTCTCTCTCTCTCTCTCTCTCTCTCTCACACACACACACACAAAAACATTAAAGCGCGCGCGCGCGCGCACACGCTGTCGGTGCGTGGAGCGTCGCGGGGGAAAAGGAGGAATAATTTTTCAGCTCTCGGGAAGCACGCTTAGCGTGACAAACGGATTAACGCGAGCTCTTTGAGTTCGTGTGTTTATATGTGCGAGTGTGTCATAGATGGATAGCAATAAAATATTCATAAAAAATTCTGAAAAAAGTCACCTGAATTTAGCTTAAATCTGAAAAAGGTCTTTTTTGCGACGTCATAGAAACAGGTTATTAAATTGGTGTAGTTGGTGAAGTGCAGGGTATACCCACAAACAATGATTAATGGAAACATGTACCCTACAGACCCCCGTACAAACACAACCCAATGTCATTGTCCCAAAGTTGATACCTACTAATTTTTATATGAATAGGCCTACTATAACTTGTATAATATTATTTATATAATAATTACTATAATTTCAGAATAATAAAGCATATGGTGAGTACCTCCTAATCTGAGTGAAGTCCTCACAAATAACCATGATCTATGACGGTTACACTCGTTAAAGGTGCCAAAAAATGCATTGAAATAATATGTTAAATTGTTCTTTGATATTATTTATGATTTTTAAAATACAGAAATGTTTTTACATTTCCATTTACAACCCTAGGATTTGTCCTTTGAATTAAATAGTTGTTGCCCTATTTGGAAAGGGTCATGAACAATAATAATGAGCTCTGCTCTGATTGCTCTGCTCTGAGGCTCATGTCAGTATAGCTCATATTAGTAAACAGACCTGATATACTGTATGTTTCAGCCTGTATCAGATGAAAATACAGATTTTGAGGAACAACTATTTGTTTGGAGTTTGTGTCTTTTTCAGTAGCCTAGGGACCTGAAAAACATAACTGTAAAGTCAATAGTAGAATTTCAGCCTAAACGCTAACATATAGCATTAACTAGCATTTAGCATTTTAACAACTTTGTAATTAGTTTAATGTGTAATTTAATGTTTGGAGCGTACATCTTGACTGTGACGTCAAAGTCGGTGTTATGTTGAGATTGACCTGTTTTCTAGCAGTCTTTTGTGTGCCCAGGTTTACATAAGAATGAGGAAACAAACGCTTTTGAGGCTCACGATATGTCATTACCATCTATAGAGCTCTTATTATTCATCAATGCCTTCAGTTTTGTATTCTATGGCACCTTTAATATATCCTAAAAAGGGTTCTTTGCAGTGATGCCAACCATTTAGATTCTTCAAATAATGTTTCAGTCAAAGGTTAACCCTTTTACTCTTAAAAACATTTTTCCATTACAAAGAACCTTTTGTGCAACCGAAAGCCAGAATGGTTCTGTGGTTGTTAAAGGTTCTTTTTGGAACCACAAGCTGACCTTGTAGAAACCTTTATTTTTTTTTAATGTGCATGGTTAGTTGATCTGACTATAAGCATCTTAATTAGTGAAAAATCGAAGTCAAGGGGCTCCTCAGACGCACAAGTGTGTGTGCGTGCTGTTTTGAAACAGTATCTTCGTCTCAGAGACGCGGGCAGCTTTAACAAACATTTCGTCGCCAAAGGCACCGGTGAGGTAAAGAGCAGAAGAGAAAGAGAGAGAGAGGGCGAGAGAGAGAGAGGCAATTGAAAGCAGCAGCTGGTTGTGGGAGTGAGATCAGCCCGGGCAGGAAGCATTAAATCTGAGTCTTTAGGGCTTCTAGTCTGTGTGCCGCTCGCGTATATGCGTGTGAGTGGGACGATAAAGGAGCCTCGTAAACCGGCGCTTTAACGACACGCTGCGCTCGTTAAACCCCGACAGCAGCCAGCGCGAGAATCAACAATCGGCTCACGTACTCGTTCTGGACGCGACGCTAAATAGGAAACCGATTCTAGAACGGATCTAGAAGATTTGTGGAAAATAATTTAGCAAAACACTTTGGGACATAATATTCTTTTGGACATGTGTCCGTTTGATCAGGACTATTTTTTATTTCAAGTTTATTCCCCCATATTGATTTCCATTTGGAGTGTGATAGTTTTACTACAATAAGCCAATGTAAATAGTAAAAAACATGGTTACTATAGGTTTGAAACGTCTATGGTAGCCTAATACAATAATGCACCAGATTGTTCCAAAGATTATTTGTTAATAATGTGAGATTTTGGCCATGGCCGCAAAACCACAAATTTACCATGGTATCATAGTTTAACCATGAAATATGTAGTTAAAGAGTGGTACAAATGTGGTACATAGCTATACTTCAATTTAACTTTATTTTTAAGTAGTGATGTAACAAAGTTTTTCCTTTATCTTACTTTTGTCTCAAGCAGAAGTATAGCAACGTCCGAAAGCCAAATAAACACATTCAATGACAAAGGTTTCTCCTTGAGTTTCATTGTTTATTGGCCGAGAGCGCAGATTTTGAGGCGCAGTCGATGCGTGCGCGCATGCGCACGTGTGTGTGCGCAATAACAGAGAGGCCTGTAATGCCGTCACATGGGAGTTTCCAAAGGGACCGGCCCCTCGCCAAATTCATGTCAGTGCTCGAATTTACTGCCAAGCACGCGGTCCGCACCTCCTCCCCCGCTCCTCTTCATCCCCCGAAGCTCTTTTCTTCTTCTTTTGCTCTCGCCGATCAAGTAGCCTGTAACGTAAACAGGCTGTGGGCGCGAGGCGTCAGGGATTTCGGAAAAACCTCCTCGGTTTCCTGCGCACCCTGTCAAGGCAATTAATAATTAATAGGCGATGGTTATGAACCAGGTGTGGCTGAACACACAATAGTGGCTTCAATCTGAAATGTTTCGGAGGCACCATATCCACACACTTTTTTGAATTTAGCATATATTTAAAAATGATATGGTTAAAAATATTAATCTAATTTATTCAAAATAAACTCTTAGGCTGTATGGTTCCATACAGAGAGTTTAAAGGGTTTTTGGAGAACCAAAAATGGTTCTTCTCAAGCATTATTGTGAAGAACATTTTAAGTGTGTACAGCTTTAATACACAATACAACTGTTCACCAGCTGTTTATAACATGAATACAAGTTAACTGTTACATCATGACATGTCAGGAACTATATATTTTAACTGGCGGTTAATGCTTTATGTGGCTGGTTTATAAAATGTTTTTATGAAAACTCTACACGTAATGCCACTTAAACCCATACTTTTTTGTGAATATGCATGGCTCAGCAAAGCAGCGCAAAGGTCACGGGTTGGATTCACAGGGAACAGACTTCCTTATAAAATAAATGTATTGGCTGCTGTAGATTGAATGCACTTTAAGTCACTTTTGATAAAAGCGTCTGCTAAATGCATAAATGTAAATGATGCACACAGCATCATGCTTGCAACATAATACAGCAACGTTAACTAATCTTCTTATTTTAAAAATCTAACAGATATTTTCTCTCTCCCTCCCAAATTGTTTATTTAATGTAGCTCATAAAAAATAATAACCCTTTGTCTGGTTATTTTGTTTGCTCATAATGTGCAATTTAATTGATTTAAATACACACATGGTGGCTTATTTGGCAACCGTTCCTCGCCTAAAATCCGAATTCCACACAGGGGCACATAAACAGCAGGGAGAAGCCTTGTGCTATTGACTTTGCTGCTGTAAACCGGTGTGTTTGCTCGCTGGGGTACGAGCGGAGTGATGAATGTGCGAGTGTGTGTGTGCAGGGCCATGGTCAGCAGACTGCGCTGCTCGGGCAAGACCAAGAAAAATAGCCTCCTGGGAGCGGAAAACCAGAGAGAAATGCAGAAAGCAGGAAAACGGTTTATGAATTGAGGGAATCTTTCTAGCAGCTGGTCTTTTAAGATGGGCCACATGTTTTGGGGTCTCTGGGTTACCCCAAAAACACCTCAGGTTGAGTGTTCTTGGGCTTCAAACGAAATGCCTGTAACCGCATCGTCAGTGGATGGATTTTTCCAGAAATATCCATCAGAGGGATCCAACAAAGAACAAAAACGTCTGGGGAAGTTGAAATGCTATTTCAGTTGTCTTTTTAAGTTTTAAATCCCTCAGAGTAAGTGAACACACCCCGCAGAGAGCAAAACATGGTTGAGCTTTTAGGAACCGAGGGGGCCCTGACGGGTCAAAGTGTCAGCTTGGGTTTAGTGTTTGAACAATGAGAGCTTTTATTTGTCTTTTCTGCTGGATGCCGGCCCTTGGGCTGTTGGAACAGGGCTTGGATTAGGTTTACGGATGCGGTGGCTCTCAGAAAGATTACGAGCCAAAATTTCAATGACTTTTAAAATAGATAAATTCTCTATACTCATTATGCTCTTCATAAAACCTTTTTACCGTACTTCAAAACCCTTTTACTGTACCTTTTTAAAAATAAAAAGCAACTGCAGTAAACCATTTTTTTCTTTCCAAAGAACACTCTAAATAATGTTGGGTTATTTTCAATCCAGCATTGGGTTGAAAGGGGACAAACCAATCCATTTGGTTAAAATATCCAAAAAATGATTATATTTGACCCCACAATGGGTTAAAGGTGCAGTGTGTAATTTTTAGAAGGATCTCTTGACAGAAATGCAAAATAATATACAAAACTATATTATCAGGGGTGTATAAAGACCTTTTTATATTGAACCGTTATGTTTTTATTACCTTTGTATGAGACGTTTTTATCTACATACACAGAGGGTCCCCTTACGTGGAAGTCGCCATTTTGTGCCGCCGTTTCTACAGAAGCCCTTAACGGACAAACTTTTTTACTAAGTTGTCTCCGGCAATAACATATTTTTTTAGTGGTGGCTACCGTAGCTTCTCTATGCGTTTCAAAAGTGAGGGGTGAGCAGTGGACTGAGCCGTTGGTTGCAATTCGCAAGCTCACCACTAGATGCTGCAAAAATGTACACACTGCACCTTTAAAACAATCAAGCATTAGTTAACGGCCGATTCGTCCCTTTTTGACCAAACCCTGGGTTGAAAACAACCCACTTTTCTTATCTTAGTTGCTATTTGTTTCTCAACGAAATTACTTCATCTTAACTGTGAATTTCTTTTTTATGATGGTATGAAAACATAAATTTAACCTTTAGGTTAAGGATTTAGAATAAAACCTAGCCATATGTACGAGAAAAGAAACATTACAATATGCAAACAGCTTTACATTGAATAGCGTGCCTGTGTCGTATCTGAAATGTGAGTCCGGAATTTGGTTTATTGTGAAACACGGAGATCCAAGGTAAGCAAGGACGGAGGCTTTTGTGTATTCCGACTATCTTGAGCTATCACATCTGCTCCCCTGCCTCTCTCTCTCTCTCTCTCTCTCTCTCTCTCTCTCTCTCTCTCTCTGGCTTGTAATCATCTGAGAGCAGTAGAGATTGTGCCAGTGGCTTCTCCTCCACATGACCGTGTTTATAGACGCGGTCTCAAGGTTGCTGCCCCTGACGCACATTTGCACACATAACGGCCATAAACGCTCCGTGCACACACAGACCGCTTGGGGAGAGAGAATAAAACTGAGCAGGCAAAAAAGCGAGGTCTTACTTTCCCCTCGTGGGATGAAAGCGTTAGGACACAAATCTTTTTAAACTGCGTGCGGCTCGGAACGGTCGGGTAACATTCCTGTGGGGTAATTAGTCGCAGTGTGTACGGGGGCATGAAATTGGAGGGTGCACTCAGATTTGTCGATAGCTAAATGCGCTTGGACCGTGCAGTGCAGAAAATACAGGCTGTCTCACGCACATAGTTGTTTACGCCAACATGAACTCCAAATTGACCCTAATTACTTCAAAAATAAGTTTGTTGTGTGCAAAATGAATTGATGCATGTTTTTTTTTTTTTAGAAAAATGTAGAACATTTTGGGCAAAATTAAAAAATGTTTATTAACGTTTTTCTCTTCGCCTCTGAAGCAATTTTATGCAATATTATGGTGATGTCACAAATCCCTAATGTTCAACCCCTGCCAGCAAACAACCTGATTATAGTCCAGTAAATGGTTCACTGTTATCCCATTCCCTACTGAAAAATCCAGCAAAGACCAGCATAAGCTGTTAGCTGGTTTTAGCTGGTTTAATCTGGCAGTAGCTGGTCTAAGCTGGTTCTTCCAGCCTAGCAAAGCTGGTCAAGCTGTTGGGCCAGCCGGTCTTCCAGCATATCCAGCTTAAAAAGTGAACAAAACACAGCTAGACCAGCTTGCTCCACCAGCAAAACCAAGCTGGAAGAACAGCTAAAACCAGCTTACCAGCTTATGCTGGTCTTAGCTGGATTTTTCAGTAGGGAAATAACATCACTCACTACTTTTCCTTGTTGAATATCATTGCAAATATATCTTCTGCATTTATGTTTATACATTTTGCATCCAAGCTGTACATTTTATTAGTATGTCCTCCCTGGAAACCCTACTGAAAAATTAGCTGGTTTTGCTGGTATTTTAAGCTGATCTTCCTTTGTTTTGGTCACTTTTAAGCTGGTCTAGCTGGACTTAGATGGTCAGGCTGGAAGACCAGCTGACCCACTAGCTTTGCCAGGCTGGGAGGACCAGCTTAGACCAACTACTGCCAGCTTAAACAAGCTAAAACCAGCTACCAGCTTATGCTCATCTTTGCAAGATTTTTCAGTGGGGAACTCTTGGAATTTGTAAATATTTTATCTCATTTGTACGTTTTAGTATTATTTGCCTTCGCCTCTGCGACACTGGGTTAGGGGTTAGGCTTTAGCGTTGCTTATTTGTACAAATTAATAAAAAATGTATAAAGGGGCGTGCACACCAAAGCTTTTACGCACGTGGCCAGCGCATGTTTTCAATTGATTCCAATGGAAACTCTGCGTTTTTCAAGTAACCAGCAGCTAGCAGTTTTTTTTTGCGCTGAAAACCGGCACTCTGTTTTTTTTCTGCGCTGAGCGGCGAGAGTTGAAAGAGATTCAACTTTGAGTGAAAAGCTCCGCTCGTCACTGTCAGTTCTCACACGGCCATCCGATCACAATGGAGGAGGGGCGGGACATTACCACAGCAACCAACCGGCTCACAGCTCAAGTATCAGAGCTACCCAAGCGCTCGGCTCAGCCGTGTTTAAAGTTTTGGTGTGTTCAGCCCCTAAGAGATCAGATTGTTGGATCCTTTATTTGCATACGTTCGCACATGATGATAAATGTGAAGAATCGCAAGTGGTCTAAAATGATGTGCAGGTGGATATCGAGTGTGTGTGTGCGTGTTTGTGTGATAGCCCTGATTTATAGCTGTTGCTGGAGGCGTCGCAACCTGAAACCAGACTAGCGTGTGTTCTCTATCGCTTTGGCTGTGCGCCCGCGTCCTTGTTCCAGCTCGCCACCGCTCACGCCTTCGAGCTACGACCGCTGCCAACGTCTGACTGCATGGACAGATGGCAAGATCACGGTTACCTACTGGAGAGCCCAACTCCTACACAATCCACCAGTGTGTGTGAATGTGTGAGATAACAGAGCGAACTAAAGGACACCTTAATGGGTAGACTCTAAAAAATAAAGGTGCTAATCATTTTTGGTTCATTAAAGAACTTTTGACTGAAATGTTCTTTGTGGAACCAAATATGGTTCCTCTAAGGCATCGCTCTGAAAAACCACCTTTATTCGTAAGAATGTAGGGACCTTCATCTTTACACTTCACGACATAAGCACACACATGGATATTTGTGCGATTTTACATAAAGGTAAAAATACATAATTAGGAGTTTCGGAACAACATGAGCGTGAGTAAATGATCGAAATCGGGTAAACTAATCCTTTAACGTGTTTGTTTATGAGGAGAATTGCCTTTCTCGGAAACATGTGTTTGACAGGTGATGATCTCCAGGAAGGAATTGATTCGCAAGAGAGAGAGAGAAAGCAAGCAACATCTGTTACCATTCACGCCACGCGTGCAACCAACCCACACACGCATGCACGCTGATACTCAAACAGGAACTCATACATAGGGATGAGAATCGTAAGGAATGTAATGATTCTGGTGCAGAGATCGCAATTTCACTAAACTATTCTGGTTCATTGAAGATTCTTTTAGAAGTTTCAAGGGAACAACCATCGCCCTTACAACTGGTCCCAGCTGCATACTAAACAAAAACACTACAAAACACTCTTACAATAAAGGTTTCCAAAGGTCCCAAAATAAAAATTCTGTCATCATTTACTCACCCTCATGTTGTTCAAAACCTGTATGAGGTTCTTTATTCTGCTGAACACAAATGAAGATATTTTGATAAATGATGGTAGCACAGTTGACAATATCTGATTTCCATAGTATTTGTTTTTCCTACTATGGAAGTCAGTGGGTACCGTCAACTGTGCGGTTACCATCATTTATCAAAATATCTTCTTTTGTGTTCAACAGAAGAGGAAAACTTTGTAACAATTTGATGGTATTGACAGAATATTTATTTTGGTGTGAACATTGGGAACAATTTTTGTTCTTTATGGAACCATACAACCCGACAAAGGAAACATTTAGGAATCTTTATTTTTAAACGTGTAGCCTACTTCACCAAATGCATCTAAAAAGTCAACCATGTCCCCTTGTTTTTGTATTCCTATGTGCATTCGCTTAAAAATATCCTCGCACATACTTTGTGCGGCTCTCACCAGCCCCCACTTGCCAGCACGCACACACTCGAGGGCAGCAATATCCTCGCCGAGATCGCGCTGAGCTATTAGAGCGCGCCGCCAGGGCCCCGAGAGACCGGCGCTCTCTGATTTCCTTTCGCAGCGCAGAATAATGCAATCCTTTCAGCCTGCCTCCCTCTCCCTCTCTCTCTCTCTTTCTCTCTCTCGCTCACTCTGAGAGCCGCATGCGGCGCTCTGAAAGGCCCTTCGCAGAATTAATTAGTGTAGAGGTTACCTAATCCGCCAGAGAGCGTTTTTCCTGCCTGCCCTCGAACCAGAAATGTGCGTTTCCACGCCAAACCCGTCTCGGAGATGGGTAAAGCACCGGCCCCGGGAACACGCGCACACACAACCTTCCGACAGCTGCATTAAAGCGGATGCCCAGTTTGCCCCCGAGTTCAAACACACCCTGCTCTTTGCTTGGTGGGTGACACTGTGCCACTTCACAAAATCAGAAGGCTATACGCCGCATTACACGCTTGTTGTGTAGCTTTTGTTGATTTAAACGGAAGCATTATAGTTTTGTTTGGTCAACGTTATGCAGATTTAGCAGCTATGCATTGCTGCGACTCGTTGTGCTACAAAAATTTAGCTACAAGTTACCTCAAAATGTTCGCTAATCGCAGGTCAAACAGCTGCGAGCTTATATTGTAGGCCACACAGTCGCTATCCCAACATGAATTTGCTGCATTTAGTTCATTGTATTAAACGCTTTTATTGCAATGCAAGCACATGTTGCAAAGTTAGCTATGCCACAAGGTATGGTTTACCAGAAATCAATTTCTTCCATGGGTGTCAGAACCATTATATGTGGGTGGGACAAGACCAACCCACTTTTTAAGTCCAATAATATTGGACCCACTCACCTTTTCTCTAATTTAGCACATATGTCTGTGCACTAAATAATCCATTCCACTAAAGGAATGCCCTTATAAATTAAACTCTGCTTCACATTTTAGCTACAGCCTTGACTTTCACGCTGCTGCTTCTTCAAATGCATTCCACTTGCCTCATTTAGAGTCTTATGCTGCGTTCACACCGGCCGCAGTAGAGGCGTCAAGTGCGAGTGATTTCAATGTTCACTCAATGTGACGATGCGGTGACGCGCGTCTGGAGGTCTCGAGGCACGAATTGAAAAATTTGAACTTTGGCGGAAAAACGAGCTGCGTTAACCAATCAGGAGCTTGCTCTAGTAGTGACGTGATTACAGGAAGCGAGCGGAGTCGCAAAAGCCCCTCCCATGACGCAAAATCCGGGTGAATGTCTCGATGACTAGAATTTCACGCACGGCTTTCACGTGCGAATGAAGCGAGTAAACTCAAAATGTTCAAGCGGCAAACTAGACGCGGTAGACGGAAATTTAACACCTCAAACGCGGCTGGTGTGAACCCACAGATAGACTGTAAAAAATATGGACGTGATGTCCGTGATGTCACCCAAAGGTTTGTGAGGAGCTTTTTAGTAAGCAGTGACTGACGATGCCATCTTGGCCGCGCATCCCTCACAGAGAATCAAAAATGGGTAAAAAGGTGGGACGTGGGTGAAGCTGAGGTGGCTGGTTGATAAAATCATGCCTGCCTAGCTCGACTCTAGTGACAGCAGTGGCAGTTCACCCGTCACACCCTTAATTATGCAGAACTTTAAGGATTAATATAATTTAACCGCATGAATTAGAAAAAAATCCCCCCACCTCCTTTCACAGTTGTCATTAAAAATGACATGGCAAAATCATCTATAAAGACCAAAAACCCATTCTGTACCACTGTAAACATTATTTTCCACTGTAAAGTTGGCCATTTTAACATGGGGCTCTATGGGAGTCGACTCCCATTTGTAGCGAGCCTCTAGCGTCCAGTCGTTGAATTGCAGTTTAAGTCACTTCCGTATCGGCTTCGTCAGAGAGATCGGAAGGTAAGGTTGCCCCTCGTTTAGAGACCATTATGATTAAACTCCATTTCATGCTGCACTCCGGGCCGCAACAGATCAAGGTAAACAAAGTTTTTAGGCCATAAAAGCAGTTGTTTAATTAAAAGGCACAAAAATACAACAATATGGCATTTACCTCAGATGGTAAATGTTTTGGACCCACCCACATTTTTTGGGCTTGCGATGTGGTCTTAGTTATATATTATTTATTTTATCGTTATAAAATGTGACATTGACATATAATAAAATCTAAAACATATAAAGCAATTAAGTTTTAAAGAATTGTTGTCGCTAAAATGTGTCGCTAAATTAATAGAGCATTGTTTTAGCAGCGCAAAGCTCACGAGTTCAGTCATGATAAAGTGTCGGCCTAAAGACTGAATGCACTGTAAATTGCTTCGGATAAGAGTGCCTGCCAAATGCATAAATGTAATGTAAATATAAACGAAATCATATTTCGGCATAACAGGGAAAATAGACCTGCTAGAGTGGCGGAGCAGTCCGTCAATTGAAGCCGTGTCAAGGCCGTCACTTGCAGTGCAGAGAGTTCAGTTAATTATAATGGGAGCGATCTTGTTTCTGGTAGTGACGCACCACACACGTCCAGTAGACACATGTCTGTCTGTCTGTCTGTCTGTCTGTCTGTCTCTCTCACTCACGCGCTAGAACTGTCTCGTCAATGTCAGAGCTCTGTCTGATAGATAAAGAGGGGATTAACCGTCGTAACACAGAACCGGGGAGGGGAGGGTGTAATTACCAAGCCTAATGTAATTTAATTGTTTTTTAATTAGATGGCCACATTTCTTCCCAGTAGTCCAGCTTTCAGCACGCGTGGCAGCGTGCGGCTCTATTCGCAATAACTCCTAAATTATGTTGCGCGCCAAACGTGCGCTAGATTTGACGCCTCACAGAGCCAGAAATAGCCACGTGGGACTGTATGGTTCAAGAGATTTTTACCCATATTTATTTACAAGCACAATGCTTGTATATAAATTAGAAAGCCCGGTAACCAGAACAGTGTTTTTGTGATAAAGTTATAACTAAGATGTATAGGTAATCCACCAATCAGTGCATAGAGGTCCCTATAGCCGCCCCTCACCTCTATCCCGACAGTTTTTGCAGCATCTCTCCTCTACCCCATCGCCTCACTCCATGCTGGTATATCTGTCCCAGTTAATGGGGTATGGGGGGCATTAGATGTCGGCTAATATTGCAAAATGCCTTATTTTTATATTTGAATACATGTTAACTCGTGAATTTGTTTATTTGTTTGTTATAATTTCTTTCTCAAAATTATACTGGAAACCTGTAAAAAATTACTAATAAATGTATAAATATATTTTTTCAGCTTTAACATCCGAGGCTAAAATGTTGAAAACCTTTAATCAATTATTAAATTGCTTATATATATATATATATATATATATATATATATATATATATATATATATATATATATATATATATATATATATATATATATATATATATAAGTAGGCACTATATCTACAGTTAATACATTAGTGCTGGGTTATATAGGCCTATCTTTGTAATTTTGGGGAAAATAGCAATAAATATATATATCGTTTTTTTATATGTTTACATGCAAGTAAAAGCCTCATGTGAGTAAGATATACTAAAATATATTACTTGGCGCATAGTGTTTTCGTGGCAATTAATAGTAGGCTAAATTATTTATTTCCACCTCGTAGCCTTCATTTCTTAATCACATTAGGTTACGAAATAATATGCACATATTCAGTACATAGATTTCCAGCTTTTAACCACAAGCATAAGCACATTTTAATTACTGATAGTGACTAACAAATTCACAGTCAGTTTATCTTAACAAAGACAACCAATCGTGACCGCTCTGAAACGGGGGCATTAAACTTCTCAATGGGTAATTACCCAGGGTGATTAAAATCTACACCTCTTCAATTCAACCCTTCAGACTTCACATTCTGATAAACAACCAACAAATACACATAATTCGACATTTGTTAACCCAAGAATAAAAAAAAACATTGTTTGATGCCATGTTGTCCGTGAATTTTATAAATAATTTTTATTTCTAGCAAATGCATTTCAATTTTATTTGTGAAAATTATCTTGATGGACAAAACGTGCATCAAAACCTAGTGATGATCACACAGCTTATTTTTTTTACAATTATCCAAAAGCCTATGGAAAATTCCATGGACTTTTTGTCGAGGGAACCCACATGAACCCAACTTCCGGGTTAGCCTACAAAAATACGTCATCGGTGCAGCTCTTTATTGCATTAAAGTTATGGAAAGTTAACAGAGCCAATAATGTCCTCACTCTTATCAGGCAGACAAACGCTTCCCTCACTTCAGCCTCAGGCCTCTAATATCCGGTGACTCAGTCTTCATTTCCTGTTTTGTCCAGCGGTACAGGATGTGACCATCGTACGTTGTATAGGGACTCATCTGATGGCAAGAGTTGTTATGGAATTAAGGTCTTAATTCTTGATTATAGCAATAAACCAAGAGGCTTAATGATCCAATTCATTTTTGTGCATCAATTAAAAACGAGCAGCTCTATGATTTTAACACGCTCAGTCTTTTAACGCCAATGTGAAACAGTGTTCGTGACTCTTTTTTTATCCATTTAGGCATTTTTAAAGAGGATGTATAAAATTATGTAATAATATTTACTAATAAACCAGGAAAAATAAGATGTGTAAATATGGAAGAGCACAAGATGTACAAGATCTTTTATTGCCATTTATTTAAAGGAACTTTTTTTGGTAAAATATAAATACAAATGATAGCGTATGTAATTACAAAGTCCAAACACTGCTCGAAAAACAATAATAACACACGTCAGAAACATGTTACTGAAATAGTCAACCCATTATTTACATTTTCAAGCACGTCTTTGCCTAACAAAGCGTCAGATTAGTATTTTACAATTACTTTAATATTTTACAAAGAAACGGCACATTAAAATGTCTTCATTCCTACTCATAAATAAGTGACTGTAGTCGAAGCAAAAGCTTGCGTACTTTGTAGTTTAGAGTTTAACACTGAGACTGGAAAATCCCAAACGGGTTACTAGTTCATAGACATCATAAAAACGTCTTGCAATGAAATCACTGATGAAGTGCGCTAAAGTGGCTTCACGGATAAAGTGAAGTGGCCTTTTCGGCCTAGGAGACCACAGGGCTGTTTCAACCTCAATGTGGACATCACGATTAAAACCCAGATCCATCCCCAAATACATATTTACACCAGTTCTCTGAACATCCATTTATAAAAAAACCTGACCAAACAAGACAAAAAAATGCAGCGTATACGTATATATATATATATATTTATATTTTATATATATATTTATATCTATATATAATACACACAAATAAAATACAGTGACTATTTATATATAGTTATATTCCTATTTAGAAAACATCTCTTTTATATGAAAGAGTGTCATGTTTCGAGCATGGCTTCGTATCTCCGAGTAAGAGACGGCGGTCCAAATCTCGAGTCCTCTTTCTCTATTTGCAGAATGTACACTATGTACAAATTTGCATTAAGATGTTCTGAAGCCTTCTTGCAGCCAAGCATAACCAGTCCAAAAATGTCCTTAAACGTCAAGAAAAGTCCCAGAACATCCTCGTCCTTTACTTCTAGTGCTCCTCGTGTCTGTCCGAGGTTGCGTCGTGTTTGTGCGTGCAAAAGTTCATGAACGAGGTTTGGATGCTGGCTCCCAGCGGTCGTCCAAGCATTCGACCGATGACCCTAACAGCGCCACCAGCTCAGCACTGATTTCCACCAGATCCAAGAGTTCCTTGCTGTCAGGCATAAATCCCTCGAGCTCCTCTGGACAAGAGAAGAGCTGACTTAGAGACGCCTGCTTGTAGAACTCTGCCTCGGCTATCGTCACCACCTCGATGTGCGTGAACGTGGCGCGGAACGTTCTGGCAGACATCTTCAGGCGCTTTAGCACATCTGAGAGCAGCAGCCAGTTTCTCGGTCTGAGGGAAAGAATTCGAGAGAAGAGGAATTAATTAGATTAGAGGTTTCTGGATTTTTGTTGGCTATAATCTAAGGAAAGCATCACCATTTTTATCATGCATGCTTTGGTTAGATAATTGAATTAAGAGAAATCTGAGCTAGCCTGATCTCACGAGAATCTGTATGTAATTTATGAGCTGGATAATTTAAAGTGAATCATACAAAAACGTACGATTGTCATAAAAAAAACAATAACGAAACCCCACCCCTAACCCCAATTATCCACCTTGTAAAATACGTACAATTGCCATTAGACGGCGTTGTCCTATCACATAGTAACGTTTTTATACTACCCACAACAACCTATCATTGCCATTTATTATTCACTTTAGGTTTTTGTACGTATTTTACAAGTTGGCTAATTCAAAATGAATCATACAAAAACGTATGATTATCATAAAAAAAACAATAACGAAACCCCACCCTAACCCCAACATAATGGGACGGGCAAAAGCAAATTGTACAAAAATGTATAAATGTGGTCGTACAAATTAATACAAATTAGCCACCTTGTAAAAAAATTACGAATTGCTATGATACCGCGTTTCGCTATCACATACTAGCGTTCTTATACTATCCAAACAACCTAGCATTGCCATTTATGATTAACTTTAGGTCTTTGTACGTATTTTACGAGTTGGCTAATTTAAAGGGAATCATAGAAACGTACGATTTTCATAAAACAAAAACTATAACGAAACCCCAGGCCTAACCTTAACATAACACGGGCAAAAGCAAATCATTCAAAAACGTACGAAATGTGATCGTACGGAATAATATTAACTAGCCACCTCGTAAAATAGGTACGAATTGCCATGAGATGGTGTTACGCTATCACATAGTAGTGCTCTTATAATACCTACAACATCCTAGCATTGCCATTTATGATTCACTTTAGATCTTTGTACGTATTTTACGAGTTGGCTTATTCAAAGTGAATCATAGAAAAATTTACGACTATCGTAAAAAAAACTAGAATGAAACCCCACCCCTAACCGCAACATAACACAGGCAAAAACAAATCATACAAAAATGTACGAATAAGGTCTTACGAAATAATACGAATTAGCCACCTTGTAAAATATGTACGAATTGCCATGAGACGGTGTTACGCTATCACATAGTAGCCCTCTTATAATACCTACAACAACCTAGAATGGCCATTTATGATTTACTTTAGGTCTTCTGGACATTTTATTCCTAATTCAAGTTTATAGAATAGGCACAGCAAGCCAAATTCAAATTTGGCTGCCTGCATGAGCACTCCATCTCAAAGTTGCACACTGCACACTAATTCAAATATTGGAGCTAGCGCAAGACAAAACAAAAACACGCTCATACGCAAGTATGCACACCACGTCTACAGCTTGCCCTTGTGTAGACACACATACAGACGATTAGACGAAATTTCACAAAGATTTTCAAGGCCTAAACTTGCACGAAAACACAATGGTCTATGCAGTCTTAAAAAAAAGAGCCAGACCGAGCCTGTCAGACACACACACCGCGGAAAGCAGTAACAGGCAGCGCTCAATCGATGACACTTGAGGCGGTCTGCGGCTCTCGCGGAGCGCTGAACCCTGAATGGAGTGGGTGAGGGAAAAGAGAGAGAGAGGGAGGAAGAGCAGGCGAGCGAGAAGGGGGAGGAAATGTGAGGAGAGCAGAAAGCCATTAATACTGCATCAGCCAGCAGTGCCGAGCGAGAGCGAGGACGGGGGAGGGGAAGGCAGCCGAGAGACAAGCGCAGACTGAAGATTATACACAACAGTGAGCGCGGCAGCTGAGCCTGGGAGCGGGTTGGTGTTTGGAGGGGGGGTGTGGAGAGAGAGAGCGGAGCGCGATACCGGTCGAGCTAGAGTCTGTGTGGGAGGTAATTAGCTGTGTCTGTTTAGCAGGATGTCACTAGACTGTCTCTCTCTCTCCGTTTCTCTGCTGTTTAAACGCAACGGGCCTCGCATCTTCGTTGACACTAAACTAACATCGTGACTGGCTGTCGCTCTCCGCTCAACGTGCTGTTCCCTGGGGAAACACCTGGCGCAGGTACAACGAAATCTTGCATGGCGGGTCAAAGCTAACGTATGTCAATTTGACAACTGACAAGTGTGAAATTGACGATACTAATAATTATCAAAAATGCCAAACTTTTGTTTTTATCGGTTCTTTTAGTCTGACTGTTATTGGCGCCATGCTAATCTCTCAACTTTCCGTTTACCAAATACAGCTGGATCAGTGCTAAATCAACGCAAAAATGTACGTATTTTGAATTCGTATTACCGTTATTAAATTTCCAAATTTTTAATTTTTTATGATTTGCCCTGACTTTGGGTTTAGAGGATGGGTTGGGGAGGGTCATCTTTCGTTATTGTTTTTTACGAAAATCGTATTTTTTTTATAGTCAACTCGTAAAATACATATGAATTCTCATGAGATCAGGCTAGCTGAATTGCTTTGGATCTTCTGATAATGTTAAATTACGACAAACAATTACCAATGTCCGAATTTCGATTTCGATTCAATTTTTTTTATCAAGCAAATCAGCTGTGGACTGTACGATTATATAGTGAGGATGAAACTTTGACAAATGTCAATGTCTCTATGGCTACATTCTAAATTGACAAAAATCATTATGAGCGGATAGAAAACAGCAAAGTAAAACCAACAATCTAATAATGTTCGCACAAATTTTTATACATTTTGCAAAACACAACATAAATAGTATATTAATAATCGCCTGTCAGTCACCGGCTACGATCTACAGATCTTTCACCTGAAAAGGATTTCAACACCCATGACATTTATGCCGAGATGTCTTTTGCCCTAAAGAAAAGTAGTCTGACATACAAGTTCAAAGGTGGTGTTATGTTCTTACCCTTGTGAGACAGAAATCTGGATGTTGTAGCACGGCAACAGTGGTCGGTCGGAGAATTCAAACTCGAACACTTCTCTCTGTTCGTCCTCGTCTTCGCCGGGTCCCGGGGGGTTGGCCAGGATATCGTAACCAGACGAGTCGTCGGCAGCTTCTGTTAGTTAGAGAGAGACGATGATCGATTAGAAACCTGAGACAATGTGTGAATTATGAAACCGCACAAGTGCGCACACACTTTCCTATCTATTTTTCGTTCTCCCTCCCTCTTACACTCGCAGGTGTTTTTGAGAGCTTCCAATGGATTTTGTTCCTAATATATCCCTACGGATTCCCTTTTCACCCGCCCTCCCTCTTCCAGAGAGATTCACGTCGAGACATGCTCGTCCGAAGCACGTCACACGCCGTTCTCCTAACGCTCTCTCTCCTATTTGCACTCTCTTCCATTAAGCAGCACCACGGGAGGAGTCGCGCGTGTGCGTGTCGAAGCACTTCAGTCATTTGCGAGGGCTGGCAGAACTGCCTGAGCCTCGGAGCGAAACGAGGACAAACGGAGGCGCCTCTCTACCTCTATCCCTCGCTCCCTGGCTCGTTTTAACAATTTGGGTTTTCCGAGGTGGCACGTCAACGGCGCAGCCTCCCAAAAATAGCTGCACGGCTCCCTTCCACACCTCCCTTCTCTCTCGGCATTGTTATTCCAGGAATCCGAGGGAAAATGTGCAGTAGCACGGGGTTTGTTTTCGGCCAGCTGGAGTCAGGCCCGCTCACACACACACACAGAGAGCGATCTGCTGATATATGGCAGCCAGGGGAACTCTCGATACGCAGCTAGAATTCGTTAAGAGAGGGAAAAAATGAGCAATAAAAAATGCTGCTACCCATTTTTGCCCCATGGTGCCAAACCTACCACCCAGAGGACGGGTAAAATCTTTAAAGTAAACATCAGAGAGAGGGAGAGAGAGGGAGAGAGCGCGAACACGGCTGTTATTTATTTATTTTTCGTTTTTAGATCAATGACCATCTACAAACATTGACGGTTCCCTTAGCGATTTACCTCCAGGCCTATACCTATCTGTCTTTCTCTCTCCGTCTGTCTTTGTGCTTGACTCTCAGCGATATTTCTTTGCCTTTCCTTCATCTGTTACTCTGGGATTGCGTTTCTGTGAGAAAGTGTGTGCGTGTGTGTTCGAGCGTTACTTACCGCACACTGCACTGCCGTAAAATTCCCAGTACACACCGGGGTCATCGTCCGCTCTGCCCTGCAGGTCGGCAAAGTAATCTAGAGAGAGAGAGAAAGAGAGAGAGAGAGAGAGAGAATATCAGTGATGTAAACAGGAAGTAGCTGGATGAGCTGATAGAAATGTTGACGGATACAGATTGAAGATCTTTTATTATGAAAATCAACAATGATGTTGATGTTATAAAGGTATACGGCAGTGGCGGCCGGTGACTTCTTTTTCGAGGGCACACAATGCGAAGTTCGTCACAACATGTATGTCCGTTATTTCAAAATATATGTTCGGCGCGTCGAGTGAACATATGTGCATCACGTGTCTTGTCAAAATAAGTGCCTGCTGCAGATGCGTTTAAAGGGTTAATGATAAAAGAGACGCTCGCGTTTGCCAGATACTCGCATAATCTCATGCGTAATCAGAGTTTAGTGTTAAGTGAGTGTCTTGCGTGTATTTTGTGAACGTGAGCATCTATTTTATCATAAATGGTTTTGACGCGTGAGCAGCAGGCTCTTATTTTGACAAAAGATGTGATGCACATAAGATCACTCAACGCAATATTTTGAAAACACGAGCAACACACATGACACTCCGAACACATATTTTGAATTTGCGCCCCTCGGAAGAGCAGTCACGAGCTGTCACTGGTATACGGTCTGGTGTTCGAATTCGAAAGCTTAGCTTATACTGCTTATATTGACAATACTGACACAAATGCCAATAACTAATATAACGTTCCCATTACGTATACCGCAGGAAAAGCGTTTTACACTACTAAAATAAGCTAATTTTAGGCTTAACAACATTAATGTTGACCAGTGGTGCAACCAGACCACAGGATATCAAGCAAAAAAAATTTACGTCTACAGAACACAAGAGGATCTGACATTGTGCAAGCGCTTGTGGTTGTGTGCTCAGATGCAACTTGGCCCGGCGTGGTGCTGCTAGCGGCTTTAGCAACCGCATTTGCCAGCGCAGCCATTAATGATTCTACCCAGAAATCGAGCGAGCGAGCGAGACAGGGAGAGAGAGAAGGCGCTTGATTAGAAGGCTCCCACAGAGGGAAAACAAATTTGGGGAGGGTCTCTAAATCAGCGCAGCAGACAGCAGAACGGGACATGCCTACTGATTTACACACACACACAGACACACAATATGCTGCCCTGTGCTTCCAGGCCCAAGCGCTCTACAGTCTCACAAACTCATGCATAATCAAACACACACAGTCAGTGTGAACCACTACCATGTGACTGAGCTGCCCTTTAACTGGCCGCCTTAAAGCTAACACACACACTTAGCTCTGGAGGTGAAAGTACTCTCGACTACCGTCAAGAACGAACGCAGGCTGTGTACAAATTGTTTGCATTGTCCTCTAGTTTGAGCTCCAAAACTTTCGGACCATTAATCAAGCTGTGCCTTGAAAAACACGACGAAGGCCACGGATGGAGAGAAAGTTAAGTTCGGGGGAGCTGGGAAAGGGCGTCTGTAAATGCCAAGTCTCATCTTCACATGCATCAAACACATCCCATCCATCCATATGACGCTTTAATATTTCACTCATCAGATCACCAACTTAGCAGCTCAATTGGAACAATTTTTAGGTAATACATGTACATTATAATAATTGTCAATTAAACCAATCAAGAAAAATCTCACAGTTTGTTCCACGCCCACATTACTGTTCCAATAATACCAAAAAATATTGCGCGAGACAACCCACACACCCTTCGAAACAGGCGCACAACGCCTGAAAACAAATAAAGACAAGTGCAGACAGACGCACACACATAATCTCCTTTTGGGAAAAGCTGATTTGCCGGTGCTAGAGGCTTCTCCTCTGCTCCAGCTGTTGCTTAGTAACCAGATAGCCAAGTGGAGCCGAACCCTCTGCTGCTACGGGAGGGGAATTGTAGGGATGAAGGCGGAAGAGGGGAAGAGTGCTCTTACCGGACAAAAAACACTCCATTATGTCGCTGTGGGTCATCTTCAGCAGGCTGCGGCCCGAGTAGGTAGCTAGAGTTGGATCGGCGCCGTATGACAGCAACAGTCGTACTACGTCCAAATGATCGTTTTCAACAGCGTCATGGAGAGGCCTGTCAGAAGAGACATTTAGTTGTTTATTACATGCAGACATAACACATTTTAGAGACATTTGCGTAATATTTAATTGTCAGTGCGATACTTTTTTAATTTTAAGTGAAACTGAATATCGAATTGTATTTTTAGTCTATTATATTATTGGTTAATTTTACAGCAGACTTATCTTGTGAAAATAAAATACTTGAAGTCTTTTAAGACATTATTGGCAGGTGGATAATAAAATAAAATAAAAATGTCACTTACGTTACCATTTTGTAAAGTTTCTAAAAACTGTTCAATTATTCAATTTGTCCGTAATTACCTTAATCTTATCTGATCCTATTGGCCAATAACACAGTCATTAAAACCAGTCAGTGTCATTCATCTCTCAGACAGGCATCAGAACGCTAAATGAAATTGGATTTTTAAGTGCATACCGAAGACACGGATCTCATGCGCTTAATCTGCTCTCTGCGCGGTAATTATCCGAGCTAAGATTCTCGGCCTCTTCTGTTGTTGTAAAGCCATTATTAGCAACATATAATTACTGAAAACAACTGTGTGCGCGTCAGCACGTGCGCGCACGTGTAATTATCGCAGCCGCGGAGACACGGACGCGCTCTCAAGTGCATTATGACGAAAGCGCAGGAAGTCATGGAAACGAGTCGATCCAAAGGGCAGTGAAGCTTTGGCTTAATAAGTGTGAGTGCATGTGGGTACCTGGTGCCGTCTTGCGCGCTGCAGTTGATTTCGGCCCCGTGTTCCAGTAAGTGTTGCACGATGGAGAGCCAGCCGCGGGAACAGGCCTCGTGGAGCGCGCAGTAACCAGCATTATCACGATGATTCACGTCACACACTTTATTCTCCAGACAGTACAAAACCACATCCTACAGCGAGAGAAAAAGGGAGAGAGAGAAAGAGAGAGAGAGGTGAGTGGTTTCTATGGTGCAGAGAGGAATGAAATTCATTAGACACCATTAAAGGAGCGCAGATAGAGAGAGAGAGAGAGAGAGAGAGAGAGAGAGAGAGAGAGAGAGAGAGAGAGAGAGAGAGAGAGAGAAAGAGAACAAGAGAGAGAAATCTGCCCAGAGCTGATTATTGATGTGTGAGGTATCATGGGTTTCAACGTTGAATCCTGCCCCGAGCCTGCTGTTCACTTTCCATATACGACACTTCTGACACAACCAAGAGAAGTGCGCGTGTTTGTTTATTTGTAAAAATGACTTGAAAAAAATAGAAAGATATCTGCGAAACTGATTGCCAAGAAGTTGTTCTTAATTTTACCATTATTTTTCAATACATAGGCTCAAAAGGATGGTTATTTTCTCACACACAGCTTTTGTTTCCACTTCAAACGACATTAGAATACTTTTTAAGGGGACATTTCTCAAGACGTTTTTTAAGATGTCAAATAAATCTTTGGTGTCCCCAGAGCATGTATGTGAAGTTCTAGCTCAAAAAAACATATAGATAATTTATTATAGGATGTTAAAATTGCCACTTTGTTGTGAGCACAAAAGTGCGTTTTTTTCATGTGTCCTTTTAAATGCAAATGCGCTAGATAGTGCAGATTAAGGGGCGGTATTATCCCCTTTTGACATCACAAAGGGATTAAAATTTCAATGACCTATTTTTTCACATACTTTCAAAGAATGGTTTACCAAAACGAATTTAATGGGTTGTTCTTTTTTACATTTTCTAAGTTGATAGAAGCACTGGGGACCCAATTATAGCACTTAAACGTGGAAAAAACTGATTTTCATTATATGTCCCATTTAAGAAATATAAGCCATTAATAAACATAATATAATTACCTATAGTGAATAGATAAGCTGTTGCAAAACTGAATTACTTTAATATTTAATATGGAAAAGTTGTATAGTAATGTAGCCTATTTACTGTGACTGTGTGCTATTAATTTAAAACACATTCAAATTTTTGTGAGAACACCATGAGAAGTAGCTAAAGGAAAGCAGATTTACCGACAGACCTTGCCCAATTAATAAGAGACGACTTTTGTAAACTCGAGATTTGAAGAAACTCCCTCATCCATCACTGCAGCCGATCCCTCATGCGTGCGCAACAAAAACAAACGTGCGCGCATACGCACACACCAACAAAGATGGGTTTGAGAGGGGAGGGCTGGTGGCCGCTCGACTCTCAGGCGAATGAGGGCATTAGGATTCAGTAGGCGTAGAGCTCGCACTTCAACCCTGGCAGCGTCTCAGAGAGCTCATTCAACCCCTCCCCCCCTACGGTGGTACGACCCGCGCCGCTGCCAGCAGCTCTGCCTCGCGCTTCCCGCCGGCTCCGTATCCAGGATACGGCATGCTGCTGGCAGCGTTTCAAAAAAACGAGCCGTTAGCGGCGGCGCCGAGCCGTTAACGAGCCCAAACGGGAAACTCTTGCGGCGGACGGGAGGTGCAGGCCGAAACACACGGTAAAAAATACAAGCACGCACACACCTAACACGCTCAATTACCGAGAGCGAGCCGCGGTTGAGGAGAATTTCTCAATTTCCATCGCCTCATTCCCTTCCCAGTGAGGTCTCCCTCTCTCCCGCCTCTGGGAGTTCCTCAGCTGGAATTTTTGGGAGTTACATTAAACAGACAATAAAAGCTGTGTTATACAGTCGAGCGAGAAGATTCTGCGTTATTTCTCCTCAGAACTCCTCCTTGCTGTGGTGTTTGCTCCACTGCTGTCTCTAGCAAAAACGGCTTCGATCAGTCTCGTTTCAGACATTTAACCCTTTCATGACAGCATTTCCACAAAACTACTCCAGACTGAACCTGACATGCAACGTTCAACCATTTTAACCACAACCTCAAAGCCTTGTCAACCCAATCCACATAATAAAAATAAAAGGATTAAGAACTACAACTCGGAGCAAGACAAAAACGAGAAAGGGAAGCGTTTCAAAAGCATAGACTGCAACCATTCTTGGTCTCTGGTACTCTGTAGTCACAAAACCTGTTTCCAGTCTAAACAAGCCTTGAATTTCTCAAGAGTTCAAAATCCGGCATTCAATGTCTGAGGCATTCAGTAAAGTAATTATATTTCATAAAAATAATTGACACAGTATCTATAATTCTAAGCCTATGATATAATTCTAAAACTCCATATAAACTGCTGAGGTAAATGAGGTCTAAATTCAGATATACATGATAAAGGTTCTAGAATTCCGAGGAAAATTATAAAACATTCTAAAATTTCAAGGTAAATGATAAATGGTATTGGAATTCCAAGGCAAATTAAAAAGCGTTCTAAAATTCCGAGGTCATTGATAAAAGGTTCTAGAATTTCAAGGTCAATGATAAAGGGTTCTAGAATTTTGAGGTAAACGATAAAGGGTTCTATAATTCAGAGGCAAATTATAAAGCACTCTACAATTTCAGAGTAAATGATAATTGCTACTGTAATTTTGAGGTCAATTATAAAGGGTTCTAGAATTCTGCGACAAATTATAAAGCGTTTTAAAATACTAAGGTAAATGATAATTGGTTATGGAATTCTGAGGCCAATGATAAAGGGTTCTAGAATTCTAAAGTAGACGACAAAGGGTTCTAATATTCTACAGCTGGTGTGCTAGAAATCTAAAGTAGCTGATAAAGTTTGGGTTGAATTTTGTGAATTTCTTTCGAGTCTGACCGGGAGAGCATTCGCTTAATGATCCTTTGGCTACACACAGCGCTGACGAATGTTCTAATTTTACACACAACTCGGGGAAAAACAGCCTTCAGACTGAGCAGACGTCACATCGCTTCGGAAAGTGAGAGTGGGGACAGAAAGACAAAAACGACAGTGAAAGAGCAAAAAAATAAGAAAGATAGAGCAGGAAATGAGAATGGGAGAGAGAGAGAAACTCCCTCGTGTGGTTTTTAATTGAGAAAGAGGCAGGACTTGAGTGGGAGTCTTGATAACAGAGGGAAAAGGGTTGAGGTGGCCTCCTTAGAAGAAGTGCATCATTAACGCATCAGGAATTTTCCTTGACAGCCGGCCAGGGCAGGACTGAGCGTGTGCGTGTGAGATTTCACATTTAATGTTTAACGCAATCTAACACATCTGTCTTTATCAGTCAGGCTTTATTACGCAAGCTGCCGAATGTTTTTGTGAGTATACCTGCATAAATCTGCATTGCTGCTACTTGTGTATCAGTAAAAATGAAAAAACGGGTATTATGTTAGAAATAAAACTAGTGAGAATTGCATGTGTTTCAAACAAACGTGAAAACGAATTACACACCCGCTAAATAGATGAGTGTGAATGTGTGTGGTTATGTCTTGCATAGCCAGACCTTTGACTAGAGGCGTAAGTGCAGTTCATTGTGGCCAAGAACCGCCCACCTTGATAGGAAGAAATACACAGATTTTGTGCATGGGTTTATCTGAGAAAGATTTGCTTCCACTTAAAGATTCTTTCAACTTCAGTGGAGCTCATTGTTTACCATGTAAATGTGACTTTTCCAGGTGGACTGATAAAAAAAATAAACAATGCCCCTAGAACCACAAACTCGATCAGATTTAAGATTGCCAGATCAAGAAAGCACTTGCCAGTTTTGTGTGCAATATACATCAGACGGTCAGAGATCAGACAGTAGGCGTCAATGATCGTGTGGTTTGAGGCTGAGACTATGTGTGATATAACTGCCGTCAGTCTGAGAGCTGAAGATCTGTATCCTGCTATTTGCCGGGCTTGGCAGACGGTGACAAAACAGGGTGTGGCCTACACACACGCCTCACTGGCTGTGACCCTGCACGCACAATTGCACTTTCTGCTGGTTGCAAAACTGCAAACATATTAAAACTTTATATTGGTTTTATATTTTAAAATATGCAAATCGCAGATGTACAGAGAAAGAACTTAGATCAAATGAACAGATGCCAGTGGGTTATTTAAGGTCACAGGCTGTGCTTTGTGGTCGGCGCCTACATCAAAAGATCCGCTCGCGCAGAAGAGCGCAGAACGGATGGAATCTTTTGTAAGCAGCCTTGAACGGACAGTCTGATCAGCGGACACGCTCAGGCAGTCAACTGTGGAAAACACGCCGGTTTTTCCACTTGAGCCTGGTTAATGCATGAGATGCAGGCCAAAATGACTCAAATCGCACACGCAGGACTGCTCAAAGTGGCCCACGAGTTTCATCAAGCCAGGAGCGCTTTGTTTTGAAGGTGCGCGCGCATGAGAAAATGGAAATGATTGTGAGAGAGCGCGCAAGGCTACGTGCTATTTGCGTGTTTACAGCAGTTGCGCTGGGACCGAGATGGAGTGCCACGTTTGAGTGTGTGAACTCTCGCTCCCCTGACTTTGACGTGCACACACGGAGCAGCTGGTGAGGTCCGTGTTGAAAGGTTCGGCTGTGCAGTCATGTCATATTTTAGAACTCTGGCAGCGCTACGGAGCTGCTCATAGCTTAACACACAAACGCATGGCGCTGGCAGCTCACCACTCGTAGCTTATCTCTCGCACACACACAGCGAGAGCAGCTTCCTGTATGAACCAGGAGCACGGGGGGTGAAACAGAATCGCAAGACTAGAAAAACAAGCCGCTGTCGGCTGAAAAAAAACACACAGACAGACGGAAGGTCTGTACCCACCTGCTAAGGGCCAATGCGAGGGCGCAGAGGGGGAGGAGAGAGAGAGAAATGAGGAATAAACAGGGCGGGAAGGATTACATTTTATCTCTCTTCCTCTGACACACAAACACACACAGAATGGCGCCGAGTGCACTGCGCGCTCCATTGCTCCCCCGCCGTATCTGTGGCGCACGCACGGCCCCGCGAGAACAGCCGCCTTTAACCGTTGTCACCAAGCGCATTTATAAAGCCATTAGAGCAGAATTAGACCCCGAGCGGCAGCGGGGAAATCACAAAGCCCTGCGCCTCAGAGGTAACGACTCTCAACAAGCACAAGAAAATCCAACGCTAACACAACATGTTAGCTCTATCCAAATTTCAAAACAGCTAATCTTTAATAATTTGCTCTTATTAAAAACATACTATTATTAAACAAACAATAGAGTTACTAGTTAAAAAAGCTTTATAAACAGTGTAGCCAGAAATCTTTATATGTTTTGTCAAAAAATTTAAAATATACATTTAGAATTTTTTAATAACAAAAATATGAAAGCTATTGCTTTTTGTTTTGTGATAATCAGCCACTGCTTTATCATTTATCAGATGTGCTGAAAAAGCTCCCACCCGTCTGCTTAGTCGCTAATGGCGGGCGTTAGCTCGGGCTGCGAGAGATCGGGAGGCATGTGGAACGGGCAGCTAATGGCTTAAAACAGCACGTGTTTAGCACCTTCAGCCGAATGATTAATTAACGTGGAGATTACGGAGAGCACTTGTCAGATCGCTGATTGGACCTTAATGGCAAAGAGCCATTCTGCCTGAGAGCGGAATTACTGACAGAGTCTAGCAACTGCAGCAGAATATAAGAGAGAGAGAGAGAGAGAGAGAGAGAGAGAGAGAGACGCTTCACGCATATTCATACACACACACACAAACACATAACGATAGGTTTCAATCTACACACAAAGGCCAATTTTCTGAGTCATAAAAGGAGGCAACGACAAAACACGAATGTAAACAAGCAGCATCGTAACAGAGCAAAAACGTCAGTGTTGGCGGACAATAATGGACGAGTGTGTGTGTTTGTGTGTGTGGCAGTAAAACTCTCAAGTTGAGAGCTGAAAGGAGGTGAGGAAACACAAACAAGCGAACAAGAAACCATGGGGGAGGGGAAACTTCAAACGCATGTCTCGGTATGTGCGTGAAAGCAGTCAGATGTGTGTACTCAGATATACACGGGGGACCGCAATGAAACCGTCTGGTCATTTCAAACAACTGACAAAGTACTCGAAACACATAACAACAAAACAATGGGATGGAAAAATGGAACAGATAGAGAATCCACAATGCAAGCACACAGATGCATGTGGATGTTTGATAGACGCAAAACGTGAAAGAAAACGAGCGTAACAGATAAAACAATGAAAAATAAATCCGTAACCGTATACTAGCTTGATTCCGACACCAAGCAAGCGGGCTCTGTTCTCAAACAGCACCTCGCTTCAATGCTAAAAATGGTCCGTAAAATGCAATAAGAAACTTTCCCTTTCAGTGGAAATCAAGGCACCGCGGAGAGAAGGGGGGATGGGGGGGAGAGAAATCATGCGCTTGCAGCAGTAATCGCTCATTTCCTGTTCTCCATGCCAGTCCTTTCAGACGCGCTGCCGGAACTAATCTAGCTGCCCATTAATCTGCACAAATTGGACACGGAACGCCGCACCATTCCAGAACCCGAAGAACCACCGTATTCCAGAATTGTGAAATACCGTCAAGTTCTACAACAACAGGCACTCCAACCTACTGACCGATACACCGTTACACAAACTAGCGACCAACAAACCGGTATATTCCAGAAAGTGCTACAGAAATATTTATCCCCACAATTTTTACAAAACATCATCAAATATTTATTAATAATAAATACAATTAGTCTTGTGCATAGTTGTTAAACTAAATAAAAAATATTAATAAAATAAATATAATAACCAGTTCCACACCACAAAACAACTGGAGGAAGAAGAAGAAATAGAAATAACCAACAAAATTTTACATTTCAACATGTGTCTATGATATTTTTCGATTTGTTTTATTAGCCTTTCAGTTGACTGCTTAAAAACAAGCAATGAAATTGGATGTAGCTATCGCCCGTGTTCATAGCACAAACTGTTTTATAAGTTATAAACCAAAGTTTGCCTTGGTAATAATATCCATCAAATCAATAAAAAGATGTAATTAAATTTTAACTGATAAAATCAAGTCATTCTTTGAAAATATCCTGGCATTAAAATGAAAGAAACACAAAAAAGGCAGGCAACATTTTACAAGATCCACCGCAGGTTTTTTTAAGGATTACGACTTTCCGCTAAAATGAAAAGAAAGCGCAAGGACAAGTCAGAGAAAGCATGCGGCAAAAAAACGTGTCAGCGAGAGTGAGAGAATAAATGCGAGTGAAGAAGGTTGCGAGTGGGAGTGCAAAAGCCGAGCGGAGAAAGAGATGAGAAGTACGTGTGTGTATGTGTGTGTGCGCTCGACAGAGGAGAGAGAAAAAAAAGAGAGGCTGTCGCAGGCGGGGAGAAAGTATGTGCGTGCACACGCGCCAAGCGATCGCTCTGTGCCTGTCAGGGGTTCTCGCATGTCAGACTCAGTCTCACGCAGAAATAATGAGATGCGAGCAGAGTGAGAGAGAACAGCCAGAGAGAGGGAGAGAGAGAGAGAGAGATCCACACACTTACCTCATATCCCAGACGTGCAGCTCTCTGCAGTAGAGTCTCACCCGCATTCTTGTTGACGATGAGTCGGCGCGCTTCAGGCGGCATGGGCCTGCTGGCCGGGGGCTCAGCAGGCATTGGAGGAGCGGGGGCAACTGGAGGTGTCGCTGCTTCTGGGACAGTGTGTGGAGGGGTGGGTGGAGCGGCAGGTTCGTAGGCGGGGGAAGGGGGACGAGCTTTTACCGGAGAGGGCTCGTAATCGGAGAGGGATGCTGGCCGCTTCTGTGCAGATCGTTTCAGCACCTGGCGGGAGAACAAAAGTGCCGTTACATTGGCATGTATGACAGATCGCAACGCTGTGATAATCCAACCATCACAAGGCCTCATATTTCACACACAGATTTTTCCCCAAGTTATCACTATCATCTCTCTCGCTCTCTCTCTTTCTTTTCTAACAGACAAAGACAAAGATGGAGGAGAAAATGGTGAAGGAGCCACTCGCTCGGTTTCAGGTGGAACGCTAATTCATCACAGCCAAAAGCAGGCACAGTGATATAATCAAGAGGGAGGCCTTGAAATTAAGAATATTAAAATCATTTAAAATTTCCAATAATTTTATTATAAATATATTTGCTTAAAATGCAAAGTAAATGTAAGGCATTGATGGGTAGATTTCCCCCCAAATTTTGATTTCAGCTTAACTAATGTCACGAGTTTGGAACAAGACTATCTTGTGTGTCAGACCATTCTGTTAGTTTCTCACCATAAACCAGACACACAAGTACGACAGCCAACAAAAGTTCCTCTCATGCACACAGAGAGAGCACCGCATGGTCAGCAAGGTTATTTTTGGTGCAGTTAAATGGGTTGAAACAAACAGAGACTATTCAAATTTCCACAAACTTCCCCCTTAACACATTTTTTACGGAATGACATGGATCTTTCTAGGCGGTTGTTCAGTATTTGTTTGTGAGGCAGATGGAGCGCTGTAAATCCGTCAGTGTAATCCATGCCTGTCGCCAGGGAAAGTTAAACAGGAAACGACGGAAGACTTTGGCTTTCTCCCGTTGCTTTATCTCTCCCGCCTTCCGCTTGTGAGCTCTCTATCTGTGGAGCGCAGTGAAGCGGACAGATGAGCTGGAATGCTTGCGTGTATGCGTAGATTGTGAGTTCATGCGAGCGGCCTGAAGGTCGGGAAGGGGGGTTAAGGGCGGGAACTCCACCCACCCCCGAGGACTTCCACAGCGCAGCAGCTGTCAGAGCAAAACACGCACACACGAACACACAGCCTGCTGAAAATTCGTCTCTCGCAATATGGCATTAGACTTCAGGATAAGTCTCACACGTTTACTTCCCATAAAAAGCCAATTGGACTTACAAACAAACCCAAAATTTAACATTAAAAGAAAACTATTTGAATTTTTTAAATGTCAAATCTGGATGCACGTGTGCTGCATATGAGTGCAACTCCGCAACAGGGAGAACACAGGCTGAATGTTATTTAAAGAATGCACAGCGTGTTCGCTAGGGGAATCATTTTCCTTGAGAGAAAAGAGAGTGAGTGAGTTCGGAATTCTGACCCGGCCTTCACTCCTCCCCACCCCCATTCCTGCTTCTCCGCTGGGAATCTGCCTTTCAGCACAAGGAGGTCAAAGCAACCGCACTCTAAACACACACGCCGTGACCCCCCTCCCGTCTGCGTTGAGCTATCCCAGAGAGCCGCGGCGCTTTCCTAATTGGGATGATTAACATTGTTGTGATTGGAGACACGTTTTTAAACGATTCCTCGCTGAGCCCAGGGAGAGCGCTTGGGTTGCAAGCCAAAGCAAAGAGCGCAGCGGTTCACCTCACATGCTGACAAAGAAAGGACGTTCTTGTGCACATTAATGAATGATGGTGACCTTGAATATGAAAGTGCATGGCAGACCAAGGAGATCTATCCATTATCCTTTCCATTTATCTCAGCTAGCGCAACCTTTTAAAGTATGATAATAGCCACTAAGTTCTGGACTTTGGAGCCAATCACTTGAGCCGTTAATGGCATGCTACTAATCCTGGCAATGTGGAATTTGCTAAGGCCACCACAAGAAAGTCAACCACTAGCAATTAAATCCTGAGGTGTGATAGCTCTTACCTTGTTTTGGTGGGCAGGGCTGAGTTCAGGGCAGTCCTCATTGGTGGCCTGCGACAACATCCGGCGCTCTTGCTGGCCGAGGTGCTTGGTTTTGCATTGCCGCTTGCCCTTTGGCTTTTCGGGGTCGCCATGCCGACGCAAACGAGAAGGGAAGGTGCAGTCCGAGTCTTGGGAAGGTGAAGAGGAGCCGACAGACTTGCGATGCTCTTTGAAACGCTGTCGCTTGTCAGAGACATGTGACGGAAGTGCGGAGGAAAATTTTCGTATGGAGGAATCTCCACAAAAGCCGTCGGAGAGGGGAGGAACACCTAGAGGGACAAAGAGATGGACTCATTAAAACAGCAAGCTATTACATCAACAAACAATTTTTCGGGACCATTCTAGGAAAAAATGCAATATAGAATAAAATAACCTTTAACTGTACAAACATGGACGGCTTTACATTCTCATGTTTGCAGAGAAGCTCATTGTGGGCAACACACAGAAAAATCAAACCAATAGAAGCCTCTTGATGGCCTTGTTAGGTAAATCAGACAGACAGCCATAGAATGGACAACAGAAGGCAGAGCACCTTGTTATGAAGGATAGACCGAGGAGGGAGAGCGAGAACGCACAAACATGAATACAGCCTATCTTTCTTCCGACCGGAGCGAGGACAGACACTACACATCATTGCAATAACGTAAACCAATAGAGAAGGCGAGAAAGGAAAACGCAGGAAAGAAAATAAGTGCATAAAATAAAAGTAAATACCAAAAATAAAACGGACTAGAAAAGGAGAAACGGAAAAATGTAACTAGAGAGAGAGGAACGCATCGGCGAGAGAGACAGACAATAAAAGGGTAAGCACGAGGCAGAGAGAGAGGGAGGCTGAAACCGAGCACGCTCCACATCTGTTTCATTATTCATCATATCCTCCGTTCCGTCGCACGCAGCAGCTATGAGAACACCATCGCGCGGAGGAAATCTCTAACACGCATGCAGTCGAAAACAGAGAACGGCACATATGAATATAAAAATGCATATTAACCTGATGATATTTATTGGTCTTCTGTAATGAATGATATAATCTGTATAAGAAATAGAGTGTCATATCCCCTTGTTAAGTTATGACGTAAACAGTTCCGTTTCCAGGTCCAAGTGTGACGTCAGACTTAACAAGCAGATTGTCACATACTTTTACAAGTGTTCGTTTCAAAATAATATTTATTTTAGTCAAAATTACCAAACCTATTTTCATATCAAAAGTAAAATTTGCATCCCAAATTTTTACAATTTGGTGCTTCCTTCATTTGCTATCGTTACGCTGTATTACATCATTATTACACACTGCTTTCTAGATATCTCCAATTAAACAACCAATACCACTTGGCTACTATGACTAATGTCACAAATATGCAATATGCTCTAGCACACATCAGGCCAGCATAAAAGTGCTACAATATCGGCATAACCTACACAAGCGGTTCTGATGTAAACCTGACGCAGAGAACCTTCAACACAGACCACCAGCTGTGCACCGCCTAGCGTGTGTGCATGTGTGTAAGAACACATCCCCATGGGCAAACTGTTCCAGTCTGTGTAAAGTGCTTCTCTCCTTCAACAGGCTAATTAAAGTCCTACCCCGAGACCCTTGAGACCAGATTCACCAAACCCACCCCACACACACACACAAGTGTGTGTGCTCTCTAGCCGAAGAGCAACACTCAATTAGCAAAAGGGAAGCAAAGACCTTAATGCTTTTAAAATCAACAGAACAAAACCAGCGTACTAAACACACATACACACCCTGGGGCTTTACTGCGGAGAGTTTTGATTCACTGGTATGCGCGTCTTCTCTCACGCCTTGTCACAGACAATGCAAATTAGTCTGCGTGTGTATGAATTCCCTAAGCAGAAGAGCGAGATGTATGTGTGTGTAGCAGGAGACGGATTTTGACAGGGACATCTGGGGGATATTAGCCTCCCATTAGCACGCAACTGGGCAAGCGCACACATACACACACACCACCATAATGCGTTAAACAGCAAACCACTGCCCTGCTCGAGTTAAACCAAGATAAACATGTATAGCACATATTAGTTACACTAGTTGATGGGCCACGCAGGTTGTGTAGTTGACCGTCTCGCACAACGTTTTGGAACATTCGAACACCACAAGTGTTAAGATGAAGTGTCAAGTTAAAAAATTTCATGCAGATGCTTTAGTCGAACACTGTGTCTTAGCTAGATGGCAATTTGTCTCTCCACACTAAATGCAAATCATTACAAGCTATACATCAGTGCTCTCCAACATATTTATTACAGATTTTATATAAGCTTGGGTTCTTTTATGTATGATAATATTTTAAACAACAATAAAACATATCAATAAGTCAAATAAAATCAAGACGTAAAACAACAAAGTTTTGAATAGACTCAAAAAAGTAGCCCTCCGGATTGTTTTAACCATTGTGGTAGCCCTTGCTCACAAAAAGGTTGGAGACCCCTGCTATACATTTTATCAGTACCCGTGTTCCCTGGGAATCCAACCCATGATCTTTACACTCTTCCAATTGAGCTACAGGAAGATTATACGAAAATAGCTTGACTTATCAAAATCACACCTGCATTCAATTTGCTGCTACATAATTGAACGCATGAACTAAACATTTCATAAAAACCATGTCCGTGTAAGCCAGCCTAATTAAACCAGAGCAATTAGTCAACTAGTAAGACAACCTACCAAACTAGTCCGTTTTTGAAACGTACTTTTGAACTTCCCTAACACACACACACATACACCGACTGAGGGACTGAGAGAGAAAGATAAAGAGTCTCATCTCTCATCTTGCTCCTTTCTAATCCTCCTGACAGAACGCCAGCACAATATCCAGCAGCCAAGATACTGACGGGCAGCACACACACATTGCTATTTGCACAGTTGTGGAATCTCATGGCTCATTACTCTGCGGCATGCACTTTCTCGCCGATGCTTTTATACCAACAAGGAAGCGAGCGTCTAAGTATGTGCGCACGAACGCGTGTGTGGCTGTCAATCAACAAGAATCATTATTCCGATCCCGAAGCCACAGACACGGGCCGACGCGCTCCGCTTTCCTCTAATCTGCCTTTCCCTGCTGTTTTTCCACTCCTGTTTCTCTCCCGCTCTCATCTTTCACCTCGGTTCTACCCATATCCTCTCTTCATCTCTTTCTGCTATCTTTCGCTGCTCCTTTCCACCCTTTCCCTCTCCTTTTTAACAGCCTTTCGTTCCCTCTCTCACTGTCTGTCTCTTTTGTTCTTACTGATCTGCATACTGCTCGTGTCTCTCCGCTCGATTCCCCCCTTCTGGGTCTTTCTCTGCCCTGCATAACTAAATGAGACGCTCTTTGCTTAGAGCACCCTTTGCAGACGTGCTTTTCGTAAGTGTAGTATAGGATGTATGGTAGGTAAAATATGTAGTGTGTTGTATATCTAAGGTTGACTATGTTTGAATGTATTCAATCTTTGTATTCATAAGGTTATAGTATGATGAGGTTGGTATGTCTTTGAAATTTATATTTGCATTCTACCTGAACGGTTTGGGGAGGAGACCGATCAGTCACACAAATAAAACAGGATAACAGATGACCAAACCAATTTACACCACTCCTATCTCTTCGTCTGATGTCTAAGGTTCAGTTAACACAAAGTCCCCTAAAGATCTTTACAGACAGCCTGCTCTGTTTTTTACCCAGAATGCCCTGCTCTCCACTGTCGACCCAGCAAAGACTCGCATTTAAATGAGATGGAAAAGTGAGGACATACCCATGTCAGATTCTGCATATTCCAGCTGTTCCTTAGTCCAACCTCTTTCCACCTCTCCTTTCCTCTTCACCGCCTTCTCTTCCAATCCGTTTGTCTTGACCTTTCGATCCACAGCGGGGGCACCAAGGGCAATTCTCTGGACCTCTGTGGGGCAGGGGTCGATCTTTTCCCTCCTGGTGGTTTGTAGCGGTGGAAGTGAGGCTTTGGGAGGCAAGCCCAGGTTGGGAGCTCCAAATTGAGGCCTGTCATGGTTAAGCTGTCCCTGTCTATCCCATAGATCCTGGAGATTATGGAGGTGGCGGGGTTTACTAAGCCGAAGACCTGTCAGCTCGATACACACTTTCAGATTCTTTACTTCCTGCTCTGAGGGCTGTGGCCACACGTCTGCGTAGGGAGATACAAGCAATCTGGTTACACCCTGCATCTGTCTTGAGATATCCGATCACAAGTGGTCAGTCGGGACAGACGGCATGTAGTTTTATCATGCATTGCAAATGAGGCTCCGGTGGCCAATTGTGATCGGTTTGCATTAAGCAGATGGTCTGACTTCATATATTACTTGCTTTAATAGTAATGGTTAAAATCGTCGTTCATAATGTTTACAATAATTGTGTCTCATGCAAATTTTGTCTGTAAATTAGCACTTAAACTAAAACCTCCTGAAAGTGGTTTGCGTGATTCGATTACAATACATTGATCCCAAAGATGCATTAGAAGAAGCTATTTAACCAGAAAACATGGTTGTTTTTCTATTGTTATGAGCGTTGCTTTCCCAGGAACACAAACAAGCGTGAGTTTCATAGCTTTTACACTAATGCACTGCAACAAACAGACACCCTTATACAGATACAAAAATCTGGCTGGCAAATCGAAGCATTCTGGATCGTGTTTAAATAATGTGTGATTATACAAAGGTGGTTTTGATCTAAAATGCCCTTTAGGAGGAGTGCAAAGACAGAGATGGCCAGAGAATGCCCAGCAGTTGTGTTTATTTGGACCATGTGACGGCAATAAACACAAATCAAGGAACCGAAAAGGCCAGCAAATGGATTAAAGCTGGAGAGAAGAGCAACAGCTTAACCCTAGGAATAAAGTGAGACGTGCAAGGGAACAAGACAGGCGGCATCCTATGAAAACGTAATACTTTAATTAAAAGGCTTCCTCTTAAATCCAATTAGTCAACTAGTCATTTAGGCAACCAACTGACTAGTTGTTGTAGACTGAACAATAGGATTATAAGGTGGAAAAACAGGACAGACACAGTGAAGGACACTGTAGGCGGTTAAGAGACAGACAGCTCAAATATCTACCTGAAATCAGTCTTGCTCTCTTCGCTGCGATGCAGTGATCGTCCTCTCCTCTCGTCTGCCTCTCTCCCTCTTTCTCCCTCTCTTCTGCGGCGTGCGTGCAATCAGGGTGGCCTTGGCTCGGCTCCAAACCAAGTGCACGTTTCCTGCTCGTCGCCGTGCCAACAGAGCCCTCCTCCTCCCCTTTCACATCCCTCGTTCTTTTTTCCTCCACTCGGCGGGACTGCGGGACGTCAGCCGGCAGACCACATCTCTGGAGCACGGGAACTCTGTTGTTTGCACACGTTGGCGTCACACCTGCAAAGCCAAAGTGTTAGTCAAACACGTTACGTCATGGCCTTGCAAAGAAAGGCCCTTTCAACCGCACAGAATGCAAGTTCAAAGAAGAATGAGAGGCCAGTGGAAAACAAGGCCACTGGAGCACAGAGAAAGACAGACAGACAGACAGACAGGAAAGAGCTAGAGAAAAACAAACCCCTACCCTGGACACTTGCGTGTTTGTGCTAAGTCCACCACACCCTTCCTACACAGAGCGCTAGACAGCAACAGGGGCGGCTTGCTCGCTTAAATTAGCCCAAAACGTTCTTGCCAAGATCGCAAGCGGCAACCCAGCTCAAGTCCCCCCTCCCATTTCTCCTGTTCTGTGTGTGGCAGTGAAAAGCGCTCCTTGAGAATGTCTCCCGGCAGCTAAGAGCATTGGCGTAGATCAAAGACAGGCAATGGGGGCTCGTCCGATATTCACACAGATGCAACACAAGAACTCTCACCATATATAAAACGTAATGTACACAAAAATTAAATCTTATAAAGCCACACATGGCAAAGGTCCAATTACAAACATGTTTATAAAAAAAACACATACCACAAAAATAGATTAAGCACGTACTGGTGAAACTATTTTAATTAACGCACTCTCGATGCCAAACAAACCTACCCATATACTGGCCCAGGCAAGAATGCAGTCTGCCCTGCCCCGGGGTAACACTGACACACAGAAAGCATGTGACTAACACCACATGCATCCCATAATTGATGGCAACGTCTGCACCATAGCAACTCTGGACTAAAGTGGATCACCATGGTAACATCATTCGCGTCACCACAAGAGAATAAGGGGGATATATTGGAGGACAGAAAGAACGTAAAAATGCAGTGTTGAATAATTAAATAATCAATTTTTGTGAGCTGTATCGATTAATAAAAATGATGGGATCTGGCAGCCATTGTGAACCTCCACAGATACAAGACACTGCCAGATCTTCCCTGGAAGTGTCTTTTTTCCCGCTTTATTTGCCCTCTGAGCATCGTACCGACTGCCGATCTGCCGAACACGTTCTGTTTATGTAATCCAGAGCGCTGCTAATTGTCCGTGTGGCTGACACATGCGAGCGTACGCGCACACACATTCTGACCCACATACACAGGAAACGCCTCGCCTCTGTGAGAGCCTACAGGGAGAGCAAGGTCACATAGCAGCAAAGTGTTGATTTGGAAATCTGATGGCAATAGGCCATTAGCAGAGCTCTAGTGGAAAAACATGAGTCAAAACTGCAAAGAAAGTGAGGGCGAGAGAGACCGAGGGAAAGAAGGAGAGTGAGCATGTGCTTATTTATGCATGTGTCTCCTGTTTGAGGGTGGCGGTGGCGGAAGCCATGTTTACCACGTTGTTTCCGCTGGTTTAGCGCTGTTGCAGGAGTGCCGCAGCACAGGGACCGTCCCTAGTGACATGGAGAGGAAGTGTGCAGGGGAGTTGAAGAATGAGAGCGCTTCCAAAATGGTATGCGTGTGGAAGATTGCAGGAGATAGGACAAAAGAAGAGAGCATGCGATCAAGATGGCGCACCAAAGTGTGTGAGACTAAGACACAGAGTGAAGAGAGAGAGAGATAAAAAGGAGTTCAAGAGTGGCAGACATCGTAAGAGAGATTTGCACTTATGTGTGTGCGCTTATGTCTTACCGTTGTGCTGCTCTGTGTGATCGGAGAGGACTGAAAGGGCTGCGGAGGGCCTGGAGCTTGGCTGGCTTCGTTCCCAGTCTCCCGCTCTCTGCTGGCTTTCTGCCAACTCCCTCTCTCGCTCCCGATCTCTCCCTGAGCCGGGCGCTGCAGACGACACACACCCCTCCTTTTCCTTCAGCTCCAGCTCCGAGAAACGGATCATCGCACGCTACAGACACACACACACATACACAGCACAATCGTGAATCCAGACCCAGTGTTAAGAGCACGTCTTTCTCGCGCTTAGAGTACAATGCAGGAAAATTAATAAAATGGGCACAACATAAATCTGTGGTAAAAAGTTGAACAGGAGCTGAAGCAAGTAAATGCAGCAGATGCATACCAAAAAACTAATAACAAATGCTAAATGATGCAAGTGAAGTCAAGGGATTTCTTAAAATTTGACCATGCAATTTTCAGGGCCCCTGATAAAGGGGGAAACAAAACAAAGGACAAATCTGACTTCACAACTGCCTGTGGGAGCAAAACCAAAGTTACTCATTTTAACTGATTAGTAATTTAAAAATAAAATGAACTGACCTCCCAGTACGCAGCTGGTTGACTTAAATTACTGTCCTCTTGTGATAATCCTTCCATCTAAGCAATCAGAATGGGGCTCAATATCTTTTTCATTTTATTTGAAATTTAAAATGTTCACAAATTTAACACATCTGTATACAAACAACTTACCCTGCTACGGAACTACAAGAATCACTATAACAAGGCATTGTAAGCAAGACACTAATTCTTATAAAAACATAGTGGAATTCAAGACATTTGAGAATAAAGTTTTAGAAGCTGTTGTGTAAATAATATAAATATTACTGTGGGATGTGTGGAAATGTGCAGACAAAACTAGGCTTATTTTCGAAATCATGTGGGGTTTCTGAAATGGAGCTATTGTCCTCTGTCAGCCTCTCCATCTCTCTCTCTCCTTGTACACTAAGCAGGGCGACTTTGTATGTGCGTGTGTGTGTCTGCACTAATGACTCTGCCAGTCGGCGAGCTCTCTGCCCACTGCTGCTGGTAAGAGTTTTTAATCTTCCCCATCAGGAACGAATGGGCCGGATTTCACTAAAGCTGGGAGAGCTTCTACCATGCACATGGCTATTGGGGGCCTGGGGGGAGTGCATGTGTTTGTGTATGCGAGTTAAGAGAAGAACAGCGCACAAGAAGCAGCTTGTAGGAGAGTGCGTGGTTATGTTTAAGTATGACCGACATGTTTTTCGGACACAAACTCACACACTAGTCTCAGGGGGCTCACCTGCAGGTTAACAGTTGCCTGCAGCATTATGTGCTAGCTAGGCCCTGGCCTGCACACACACTCAGCAGCTGAGCTTCCGCACGACTGGCCAGAGCAGCCACAGACGACATGCTGTGTTAACCCTTTCAGCTGCTAACTGAACCACACATTCAAGGGTGTGTGTTCTTACACAAACACACATTCTCTCACGATAACTGTGCACTGCTGCCGTTAGAGCCTGCTTGACAGATTCACAGTAGGGGAGCAAGAAACGATAGAAAGAGAGAGCAGGAGAGGGAGGGTGGGTTACAGAGAACCGTAATTAGCGAGGCGTTCAATAAGAGTGAGCAAAGCAAGATGCAAGTGCTCACTCGAAGCCGGAAATTTAAAGAAACCCTGGACTTTAGAGAACTAACTCAAATTGTAAAGTTCTGTGAAGATTCTACCAGAAAACAAAGTGTGGGGTGTTTAAATTATAATCTTACTACAGCTTAGGTTTTCTGAATGATTTTTAAACAAATGTTGTGTGACTTTCTTATTCATTCTAACAAATGTAGAAGAGGTGTGCAACTCACCTGCAGGGCTCGCTGTTCCCGACTCAGTTTGCTAGTATCCGCATACAGCTCAGTTGTGACGCATTTGAAGCGGTCGCCAACATAACCTGTTGAGTTGGCTATTCGCTTGGCTAGGCTGGATCTCTTGTTTTTATTCAATCCATGTCCTTCTTCCTCATCCTCGTGGGACTCTGCATCTTCTTGCATGTCCTTGCCCAGGTCCATATATTGTCGATTAGCATTGTGCCGATCAACTCTGAATTCTGCACCATCAGCCCGAGCCCTCTCACCTGATGTTCTAGCACAGCGTAACGTCTGCTCCTCCAACATATCTGGTAGTGGGCTATGCTCAGATGAGCTCTCCTCACCCTGGCTATGCAAAGGAGAGTCAGCCTGCATCTTAGGCTGAGGTGGACTGCATACCTCTGGCCGCCGCTCTGACTCAGTTGGCCTAGATATGGCAGGCTGGCCAGAACGCAAGATCTGCATGAGCTCTGGCTCCTTACCCTCAGAACTACTGCCACTCTCATTCCCTGTCCCACTGCCGACTGGCTTAGCTGGCTCTTTGCTTTTGGCATCAGTGACACTATATTTGTCTGGCTCTGGACTGCCATCGGTATCATCATGGACCAGGTCAATACAGACAATCTCTTCCTTATTCACTGTGTGATGCTTGCTCTGAGACCTACAGCCCTGAAATTCTTGCCTCTCTGACTCCCTTTCTGATCTGTAACCCGTTTCTGTCTCTGTAAGGCTCTGACGCTTGTAAGAAGGTTCCTCATGATGCCAAGGTTTGTCTGATGGCCTGGGTCTCAGCTCAAGACGCTCAGAGACTTTGTGGTCCATGGGCATGTGTGGAGACATCAGTGGGTGGACCATCTCTTGTGTTTCATGGTAGGTCAGATACTCTCCATGGCTAGGTGGTATTCCAAAAGGGAGGCCAGGTTTAGGAGGCAAACGTGCTGAATACAGGTTGTTAGTGCCCAATAGCACTGGGTGAGGGTACACTGGCCCTTTACCAGGCAACTGCAAGTGAGACAGGGACAGACTTTCAGGTACTGGGTAGGAGAGATATCTGCTAGAAAATGCTAAGCTTGGAGAAAGATATGCTTCACCCTGAGGCATGTAAAGATGGCTTGGTGCATGTCCATTTTCTAAATGAGTTTGCTGGTGCTTGTAGCCAATTTCAGGGATTTCTGTTTTTTTTAGTGTTTTTGAGGGCTTTGTAGCTGAGGGGTGTCCATGGTTATTAGTTGGAGTCTTTTCTGGTGGAATGGGAGTGGACTTTGTCCATTCACCATTTATCTTGGGGGAAGGTGAGGCAGATGATGGCCGAGATGTTGAAGTTATGACAACAGGGACAGAATTTGGGACTGAGACGTTGTTTTGGTCATCAATTCTGGGACAAGAGGAACTTCTCGGCTCTGGCACTACATGCTCAAGATTCTTGTTCTTTATGATGTTGCAGCCTTTGCTTTGATTAGACTCAGAGCTGATTGTCTGGGTAGGACTTGGCACAACCCATGAGGAGGGTAAAGTGCTAATTATCTCAGGTCTTTCTGGTGTTTTAGAAGAAGTGCTAACAGCAGAGGAGGATGGAGAAAGAGTTTCTTTTAAAAGCTCCCTGTTTGGGGGAAGTCCATAACGAGAGTTGGGGGAATAACCAAGTTTAGCTAAGGCCTCTAATTTTGATTGATATCCATTGGGAGGTCCTTCAAAATCCATGATTTTAGCAGACAAGTCTAAAGGCTTATCTGCTGGGTCTTTGGTAACAGGCCCCTGTTTCTCAGATGGTTTCTCAGAAGAGGTCTTCACAGGTGAGCAGCTGCCTTTTCTTTCATTCCTTACACATCTGTTCGAATCCAAGGTTGCCTCTTTGGCTTTAGGTTTTTGGCTAGCAGTTCGAATAGGAGAGCGTAGCTCTTGGGAAATGTTGCTAATGTATACAGGGTGAGCAACTGATGGTGAGGATGAGGAAGTTGAGGAAGGACTCCTGTACAGATGCTTTTGGAACTCAATAGTGCTGTCCACAAGTGGTGGAGGGGGTGGAGCTGCAGATGGTTGAGGGGGGCGTGCTGTCGGACGGGGAGGTTGCATTACCAGGGAAGGACATGTGTCTACTGATATGGAACTGGAGCTGCTGCTAACTCCAACACTGCTACTGCAGCTAACACTACTGCTAGTGATGCTCGTGTTTTTGCTGGATGAGGTCCGGGTGGACTTGCTGTTGCTGTGATTGTTTACACTGCTGTTGTGTTGCCTGTCACTAGAGGACTGGTGGTGGACCTGTGTCTGCTGATGTATGGTCTGCTGCCCAAATGCTGAGGGCTCATGGTGAATCCTTGGGCCAATGTTCTGTATGGTTTTATCCTGGTGGTGCATCATTGGTGACAGTGCTGTAGGAGCAACAGTGGCAGTGGGGATCCTGAGAGGAGGGGCGAGGGGTGAAGATATAGGTGCAGGAGGATAAGGGGGCATGTAGAATAAGCGCTCAGCACCAGCTGCACTTCCTCCTGCTCCAGCACATAGAGACTGGTAGGCCAGATGTTGGGGAAGGTAATGTGGTGGTTGTGACAAGATTGATGCTTTATACATGTTTAAAGCATTATATTTACTGGAGTCTATAAAAGAGTACATTCCAGCTTCATGATATGGATTCATCCATGGAACCCGCAAATAGCTGTTGCCATTCAAACTTAGTTCGGGAGGCTTGTCTGCTGATAAAACGCGTCTATCCAACCCTAATGCATCTGCACCAGTCCCAGGCAAAACGAGCGGCTTCTGAATCCCAGGTGGAGAACTCTTATAAAGTCCAGGATAACTGTTTGAGGTCTTTCTGGTGTCGAGGGACACGTCTGGTTTGTACAGCAGGTCTGGGATTCTATCACCAACAAAGCCCTTTTCTGTTGGCAGAGTCCGGATTCCTGCTGGATAAATTCCTCCATGAACACGGAGACTCTCCCGCATCAAGCTGGACCGATCGATGCCTGAGAGCGCACTGAGATGGTTCATTCTGCAGGTTGTACTCGCATCCACCTGGGACAGAAGAGCAGAAAATGGTCATGGTGGAATGGGGGGTGTAAAAGAAGACAATAAACAAAAAGCAATAAGAACCAGACAACAGGCAGACAAAGGAACAAAAAGCCAATCCAGATTAACAACAGGTATGATCCATCCATTTGCTATCTAGAGATGAGATTCACTTTTCACTAAATGTAAGGACAGAATCATCATTGAAACAGAGACTACATGACGTGACAGCCACAAAAACGTTAGACAAAATGAGGTGGTCATGATTTCACCAAAAAAAACCCACATAAAAACAAAAAAACTTTTCAATGTCTTGTATTAAAATTGTTCATTTCACATTATTCTCTGGTGATTACCTTACAAACTAACAATACATGAAACACACATTCAGGGTCACAACATGTGAATGTGGAGATCATTCTTAAATATCAGCAACAGGCGGTATCTCCATATGGGAGATACCTGAGAGTTAAATTATACCAGTTCTGGCTTGTGCATTCTGTGGGAGTGCATCTGTCAACAATGGAGAATATTAATGCAAGAAAGCAGGTTGTGCTCTTTGCTTCATGATGGGTTAATGCATTTCACAATGAGAGGGGACAGTTGAAATCTTACTGAAGTCTCATTATAAAAAGGAAAATGCAAGGCTAAAGTGTTGCCCCTCAACTTTGGAGAACTTTGCTACATATACAGTACTGTGCAAAAGTCTTAGGCCACCACCACCTGACTTGATGTTGTAACGTCCATCCATATTTATTTTTCAATATATTTTATTAAGATACAAACAGGAAATAAGTACAAAAAATAAATAATTACATTTTCAGGACTAAATGTCTTCTTTAGAAATTGTCGGTGTTCAGTGTGACCTCTCTTGGCACTAAACACATCTTGAGTGTTTTTGAGCAAAATGAAGTAAAAATATTTTTTTATTAGAAATTAGTATTTAATTTTATTTAGGTTTAAGAGATCCTGCAGTTTCCTGCTACTGCTCAAGTGGAAGGGGAGTTTACCCTAAATACTTGACACATCAGTTGAGACATCCTGTATTTTCTGGATGTATTCTATTAAAGAGACTGAGAAAAAATTATATATGATCACTATAACATTGCAAAAATTCATGGTGGCCTAAGACTTTTGCACAATACTGTTTATGGACTCATACATATTTTCTGCAAATGAGTTGCTGTGGGGTAATGTGAAGGTGCTTACCATGCTTTGAATGATGACTTTATTTCTCGGTTAGTTCTCAACAGATTCTATTGTCTTCACCATCTCAAGAATAATCTGTGTGGGGAAAAATATTTTAGACATCATGCAACTGTCAAGATTTACAATTCTTATTTATTTACAACATAGTACCTTTTCAGTTAAGATGAAAAGAGAACAACAGGGGACAAAGAACACCAAACAGAGAAACTGGCATGATGCAAGTGGAGAAACAATACATGCAAAACAACCACTTGGTGGTAAAGCCATAGGGCAGTACCTCAACACGCTTTCGTCTCAACGAATGGTCACAAGGCCACGTGCCTTGTTATCTCAAAGGCTATGATAAGGAATCCCTCTGCGTTCTGTACTCATATAAAGCAACGCAAGGGGAGGGAGTGAGAGGGGTTTCATCATTACAGAGGAGAAGGCAGCAATCAAACGAGCCTCCTGTCCCCACCCCTCCCCAAATACTGCCGCCCAGCCCCACGGCTTGGCAAGACATAACAGCAGAGCTCTGTTGGGTAGGCGAGCCGCGCCTCTGTTATTGATGGCTCTACAGACCCCAGATTTCAATAACGTAGCCCCAGAGCTTATCTAGAGACGTGGCCACAGTTGCTGCCATTGAAGGAGTGATGCAGTTTGCCCTCTGTCATCAATCAAACCAGCCTACACACACAAACACACACACACACAGATGTGCATGTCCATGCGTCACTTCCATAGCAACCTGCCGCAAAACAGATTCAATGCATAAACAAAAGTAATGCAGAAAATTACGATTCATCTTGCATTTATGCAAAGAAAGCAGAGGTTGTTGGGTATTATGTATGCACCACAATGAGTCTTTGGGCACTTTTGGCATCTTGAATTTTAGTTATTTCTACAATGTCTCAAATTGATATCATTTTATTGTGGGAATAACAATAAACAATAGATTCAATTGTGTTCTTAAGGTAAATATATCAAATAAATTATGTATAATAAATACAAACAATTATATTTTTTTCACACCTTTAGCAAGATATGACAAATAATTATAAACCCTAAATGCAATTTGCACAACAAAATGTTGTGTTAACAAGTGTTATGTATCCTGATGTGTATGTTTTCAAACATGCATCTCGCTTACACTCTTTACACACTGCGTACTATTTATTTTAAATGGTGCAAAAAATAAATAAATGTGGAAATTGTACATTTTACGCATTTCAAACAGCAAAATACATGACGAAGGAATGGGGACTGAAAATTGTCCATATTAAAGAAACTCCAATAAACACAATAAGCAAATAAATTATTATTTCATAATTGCACCAACATTAAACTTCAGTAAATTCTGTTCCTGGATCGTCTGCCTCCCTTCCCCCAAATCTTCACTGCTCTCAAAGCCTATAATCCGACCCTGCCGTAGGGAGCGCACCAGAGACTCTCGCCTTGGCCATTCAGTCACGTTCTCTGCACTCTCATTTTCCGTCCCCTCTGTGACCCGTCCTTTCATTGCGCCGGCGGGGGCGTGGACATTATGCATTTTAGGGGCGCATGGGTAAGAGGGCTACTCACCCCCCACGGAGAAAAGAAACCTCCGCTCTCAAAGACATCAATCACAAACCAGGCGCGCCAGGCTCTTTGTCTGTCACTTAATGCAGGTGAGCCAACACCAAATCGGGGCGTTTTAACTTCGTTTCTAATCACCTAGACTTTCAAAATACCCTGAACGACAGGTTTACCTCTGGGACATTCACACGGGACGCATTCGTGCGTTCAAAAAAGCCATACGGAGCGCAACTGAACAGAATTAGGGGCACATGTTCTGAAAAATCTCCATTGCTTCTTTAAAAACGCAAGGCTGATGGCACAGGATGCAGCGCATTGCGAGGTCCATCAAAGGAGAACATAACCAAATATTTTAAAACATAAAACAAAATAAACTAGTTTGAACAGCAAATTCAACCTTAATTAAACGGTGCTTTTAACAGGAGCATAAATGATTTATTGTTTCAGCTACAGCAAGGCGCTGACGGAAAAATTTCCCTAATTTTGCATCGCATAATGTGCAGCGCGTGTCCTAGCTAATAGAGCATACAGCTAATGCATGCTTACAATTATAAGCAAATAAATAGAAATGCAAACATAGCTGCACAAAGAAAAACATGAAACATAAATTAGATACATATATTTCAATATATAATGCTATTTAGGCTTAGTTTTAGTTTGAAATTAGGGTTGTTATTTAAAAAAGACAGAAAATACTATTTTTAATAGCTTTTATTATTTATATTTTTAAGGTAGAACTAATTGTTTTTAAATGCAGAGATGTACGTGTGACAGCGTGACAAGGAGACGCCAAGGGCACGAGCAAGCGTAAAAGCCACTGCCTCAGGTCGGTGTTGACAGAAAAACACGAGATGTTATAAAGTGCGCAGAGCATGAAAGACAGTGTTAAATGCTCAGCTAAGAAGGTGTTGGGTTTTGCAGTTAAGACTCGTGTGTGGAGAATGGGTGGCCGCTTAGACTTCCACGTATAAACTCCTGGGGCCCACCGTCAACTGTGGCAGATCGCCAAGTTCATCGTCCGCCGCGCCGAGACTCTCAACGGCTCTTAAAGCGGCAGTAAAATGTTTATAATGTCCGTACACGGAAGACAGAATGCCAGCTGAGAAGAAAATTTGGATGAGACAAACAAAAATTGTATATTCAGAACGTTTAAAATACACCATATGTAAGAACATATTTCTGAGAAACGGAAATTGATACAGGATCTATGAGGTAGGCTTAACATAACTTTTCATTTATCTTTAAGGGAAAATACCTAATTAGCTATAGCCAAAGGGGCCGACACGGATAATTGAATAACAAAGAAAAACAAACTTTATTGTCATTATGCACTCGTGAATTTGGCTGGCCCGTTAGGCTATAGAAAAAAAAGAAGAAAAGAAAAAACAAATCAGAGCGCGGATGTTTAAGACGTAACTTCTACAAAGCAGTTTTTGAGGTTGCCTGCAGATATTCAGCTGCGAGACACGATACAAACCGCCGCAAGCCCCACGCGCTGACAGCGCTCACATTCCGTGTGCGGCCCCCGCAGCCATTCTCTCTAGCGCGCGCTCACCTCCCAGTCTGCCTCGTGCGCTCTGCGCTGCTGTAAAATGGTGGGTAGCTCGCGTGCTCTCTAGAGAATAGCGCTGGATCTCGCCAAGCCTCTCTATCTCCCTTTCTTTCTGTGTAGAAATCGATGCGGGTTGGGTTCTTTGTGATTTTTAGCTCTACCCCAGGTAGGCTGGTTGTTTTAGGTCGTGCGCGAAGAGATGGGACAAATGGGATATTAGATTGTCTCTCGACCCCATTTTACTGTCATTAGTCTTGGCATCAGAAGTGTTAATAGGCCTATTTGAAACACATTCGCTTCTGCTGTCATGCATGCATGTGTAAAGAAACAATATGCGAATGCATACGGAACTAATATGGAAACCATTACCTGTTTAATTAGTATTAATTCCTATTTAGTATTCATTTATTCTAGATAGATTACATAGATATTGCCAATAAAATACAAAAATGAAAAGCTTTGTCTGAAACTACATAAGTTAGGTTACGCTTGGGCCTAATTTGAAAGTTTTAAAGTAATGAGGTGTGTCCCAAACAGGAATAAGGTGCAAGACAAGCTTTCAACGTGTGGGAAAAGAATATACGGCGAAAAGAAAACAATGTCTTCGTGGGTAGGCGTCACTCCGGGGGCGCGCGGCGATCCGTGCATGCCGGGGCTCCTGCTGCGGCACAAAAGCTCGGTGAAGCGAAGAGAAGAGCTCTCCCGTTTCAGTACGCGCCGTCCCGCGGGACCGCTCGGACATAGAAGAAACTTCAATCAAACCGTGACGTCTCCAGCGGGAGCCAAACAACGAAAACCGATCCGGGCGCATCTCTCCACCCTCACACAAGCTTAAGACTGGCGAATAAAGCCGAATGGGCTGCCAAAACAAAGAGAAACATTGGCAACCCGAGTTGGAAAAGAAATTCCATCAGAATTTCAGTTCAGTGATACCTTAAGAGTTATGTGGGGTGAACATGTGGTGTATATCCAAAGTTGTTGTCCGTTATAGGCTTTCAAAGTATAATTTTATAGGATGGACACAGTCTCTTGCTTAGAGTCTTGAAATTGTCATTAAAATGAAATCCGACTGTAATGCAATAAAATCAATATTCACAATTCAAGTGTATCCTTAACATAAAGCATTCCTAAACATACTACAACATTCGTCGTTTCTGTAGCATTGTCCAACAGTAAATGCCACCAAAACCACCTAAAATATTGACCATATTAGGCTGGTCTCTAATTTCGTATCATTTGATCTCTTTCAGTAACCTCAAATGCAGACAAACATCTGCATGTGGTTCATTTCGGTGGTCTAATTTTTGCCTCATTCATGGCCAACATCAATCACTTAAAATATTCTGTTAACTGTGGCACCGGTTTATCTCGGGCCATGACTTGGTCTAAATTACACCAGCGGGTATGTATAGAGCATTACAATACGGGTCAGATATGTCGCACTTTCTCCCTTACAAATCTGACGCCGACATCGGAATATAGGCTGGTCTGTCTCCAGACAGGCTCCGTGGGTAAGGAGACCGTGCAGGCGTGAGCTCACACTGAGCTGACTGCTATAAATAAACAAATCCAGAGAGCCGGGGGTCTCGCGGGGCGCGCAGGAGACGTGGACGAAATAAACGCTGAAAAAACAACCGATGTGTGCCAACACGTACAACAAAAGCAAAAACGTACATAACAGATAATGTACAATATTCTTATCTTGTAAAGCATTACAATAGTAATTTTTACCAGATATAAAATATATATTTGAAGCGGAATATAAAATTATATTGGCATTAAAACTATAAAGTTTTAATTTACGCATGTAGGTCTTTGAAATAATAAGAAGCTAATGCAAAATATTTCCCATGAGCTTTGATTAAAGGTTACTATATTTATTATGACAACAACAACGGATTAGATTTTTGGTGTTTCAGTTCGTATATAGCCACAAAGGTGTGTGGCATTGAAAAACACTTTACTCTTGCACTTTTACACTTGACTGTGTAGGTAAGATTAAAATACTGGAAGCCAAAAATCTGAGGTAGACGTTTAGACAAGCCTGTGAAAATATGGATGAATCGAGCGTTCTCTTTCCACTAGGGTTCATTCAGATGCGCTCTGACATGTTTGATTAATAGCGTCCACAGCGTTTTAATTATGCAGAATAGCAAAAGTTCTGTGAAAAATTAACCAAAGGTTTGACTAGACACTCGTAACAAGAGCGGCCTAACTTTGAGCAAGAGCATGACCAACAAAACTGACATCTGAAGAGTCTTCACTGAGCTAAAACCACTTTAGCCTGCTTGACATAAAAAAGTAATTAGTAATTAATTGTCTTTTCACAAAATGAAATGCATTACGCGTATTGAAGCAATCTCTAGGTTATGCGTGTTTCACAAGCTATTACGATAATGGTTCATAGGTCAACCCTTTATAGGAACCTACAACTTATCTTTCACCATTTTGCTCTTTAGTACTTGGAAAAAACAGAGCACCTCATAATAGGAGACCGCGTCATTGCCTCTGTTATTAAAGAATGACACGAGTGGTGTGAGACAGGGTGCCAGAAAATCTAACTTAAAATGTAATAAAAAAAATGTGTCTGCAATTGTCATTGGACTAAAATATAAATCATGTCCTTAAACGGACTCTATGACAAATTATACACTGAACTGGCCAAGTCACTTTCCCCCTTGTCCCGGACACAAACAGACATCGTCCAACTTCGAGCGCAAGAAGGTCGCGAAGTGTCTATAAAGCAACATCGACTTCTGTTGAGTCACTTAATTACCCCACGAGGCAAAATTGTGTTCTGAAAAATCGTTTCCTCTCAATGTCAAACAACAAAATGTTTAATTCAGTTTACAATAATTCACGAGGCTTCTTCTGTCCGTGAACGTGTCCTTTCAGTCCCGAACAAAGCTCGCGCCGAATAAAGAAATGTAGGTGACCTCCAAACACGTATATGTTTGGAGGTCACCTTCATTTCTTGTCGTCTATGAACTTGGAAAGGTACTATGTTGAAATTTGCAATCAATATATTCATAAGGTAGATAACATGCAGAAGGGCGAGGCTCGCGAAATCAATAGCGCTCTCCGTGTATCCCGTTTGGAAAATAGAAAGTCTACGCGGCACCGTAAGCGCGCGCTCGCAGGCGGTCTAGCGTCGTATTACTCAATACGAGAAATTATCACACGTGAATTTCACAGAAACCAAGAGTTCCACAAATCTACGATTTGTTTTCGCTTTGAATAGGCGGCATGATGCAGCGCGGCAAGCGAAAAAGGTCAGCTACTAAAAAGGAAAGTCCCGTAACCTGGTTTACAGAAAACAGTGGACTGATGGAAACATTAAATATATCATAAGGATCTAGCATCATTTAACAGCATCCCTTCATATCCGCACACAATAAAACCAAAAACGAAGGAGAACTGCACGAATATCGGACGCAATAACAAGTCACCAAAGAGACAAAGATGTTGAAAACTTGTACGCAAACGCCACTTAAAACCAAACACTGAAATTATTTCACTCCCAGCAGAAGCTAACCATAAAATATAGATGTTTAAGTTTTAAAGAGTCCCGGATATAAGTGTCCCTGACCAGCTTTTCCAATAGTCCGCGCGATACGCACGCATTTGCCTACAGTGGACAATGTAACGGAACAAACACAAGCAGATAAGGCAAGGAAGCATCAATAATAGAAGCACGAAATGTTCTTACCTGAATGTATTGATGTCTGTCGTCCAAGTGGTCGCTTGGATTCTGTGGGATTTCCTTTTTTAAATTCAAGTTTTCACTCTTTAGAGAACACAAATAGTGTTTGAGATATGCAAAGATTCCCGTTAAAACAAAGAGGATTTGATGCTCCCGTTGAAAGCCGCATTACTGTATATATAACTTAGATTAATCTAGCAACCCTACGTTTTTCTTTGTTTTCAAGTCCTTCAGAAGTTCAAAGTATCTCCGGACTTGCCAAATATGAATATCCACTCCAAACAAATTGTAAACACATGTAGAGGATCCACGTACATCCATACAGAGGCGATCGAACGTAATTCCCTTGGTTTCGCGGAGCACGGCGAGTTTGACACAAACGGCGTGAACGCACAGGTGGCGAAAAATCCCCGCGGCTCCGGTTAAACTGAACTCAGTCTGCTATATGACGCCTCGCAGCGCCATGTTGGGCTCGGGCGAGACAACGAGCCACGCCGAGAGTACGACAGCAATGTGTGTGCGCGTGTTTACGCGGTCCGGTCCTCACGCGCACGTTTACGTACCACTTGCCGACAAAGGCGCCGCACTGACTCCACTTTCTAGG